>NW_015557171.1:314818-339163 GCF_001515605.1 Sinocyclocheilus anshuiensis
GTAGTGTTTAGCAGTGCTCCCCTTTATCAAAGGGTTGCCTATAGCACACTACTCCTTTTCTGAATTCGGAGTTCTCCTCTCACGTGAGAGTTGAGTTCTCTGTTTTCCCAGAGCACCTGGAACCAGCAGCATCAGGCGAACTAGGCCCTTCCTCCGCCTCTCTGATGCGCTGAGTTTTTGGCTAGCTTGCAGTACGCTTACCCTTCTGATTTCTAACGATCATGCTGTAGGTTGAGCCCCCTCTCGTTGAGAGCTGGGTGTTGTGCTTCCTCAGCTAGGTAACTTACTGCTAGCCGTTCCAGCATTGGAACATGCTGTAGGTCGAGCCCCCCTCTCGATTGAGAACTGGGTGTGTTGCTCCCTCAGCTAAGTAAATTACTGCTAGCTGTTCCAGCATTGGAACATGCGTAGATCGAGCCCTCTCTCGATTGAGAGCTGGGTGTTTGCTCCCTCAGCTAGAGATTTACTGCTAGCCACTCCAGCATTATACCTTAGATCGAGTTGATGACTTCTCAAACATAGGGTTTTTGCGATGCACCATTTCCATCTATGGGCTGCTCTTTCAGAGTGCCACGATAACCCCTTAGAATGGTATTTAAAAAAAAATCCATGTTATGGAAAGTGTGCACGTGAAGTCTTTGTACACTTTCTAAAATACACACTGGTAAGTTCGCACGCTAGTACTTTTCGTTCTTTCTAAAATCCTGTATGGTGAGGGCTTTGTGCTGCAGTTTCGTGCCCTTTCATGAGCTGGTTAAGCCCCGGTTCCACCTTGGGCACCACTCCACCTTTCCCCATAGCGACTCCTAGAGGACGCCGTTCGAAGTTCCCTTGAAAGGGAACGTCTCAGTTAATGTATGTAACCATGGTTCCCTGAGTAGGGAACGAGACACTGTGTCCTCTAGGTTTCCTGCCATGCTTTGGACGCAAGCTTCAGACGAAGGAGTGAATGACGTGTTCTCCTGGCGCCTATTTATACTATAGTCGCACCGGTAGTGACATCATGGGCTGTCGCCGGCCAACATGTTGTTGGTGTTTTTTGAATGTATGCTTCAGACACGGGTCATGACGAGGCATTCGATTCCAAGCCTTGAGCTCTACCCCAGGCCCAGGAGTTCTGGCCCTAACAGATAAGTTTTTGGGGTATGTAGCCTAGGCCTTTGGCCGTAGGGGATAATGTCACTGACAACCGTCTTAATGTCCCAGGGGCAACTCCCATGGCTATGGTAGAGTTGGTACTTAGTGCTCGCCATGGTTTTCTGGCATGCACTCCCCTCAGCATGGTGGCGTGGGTATAACATTCCCCATAGCGACTCCTAGAGGACGCCGTTCGAAGTTCCCTTGAAAGGGAACGTCTCAGTTAATGTATGTAACCATGGTTCCCTGAGTAGGGAACGAGACACTGTGTCCTCTAGGTTTCCTGCCATGCTTTGGATGCAAGTGAAAATTTCATGTCAACAGCACCTTTGAAATATATTTACTGAGAAAAATGGTGATGTGTTCAATACTTATTTTACCCGCTGTATATATAATGGAATGGAAAGTATGGAAACATAAAAGTGAATGTAAGAAAATAAGAGGATGTGAGCTACGAAAACATTTCCATTCCAGGATGGTCTCCGCTTTGCAGAAGATGACAAAGCCACTAGGTGGCAGAACATCTCAGTGTGCGGACATGCAAGGTCTTGGACAACATGAATTAAAATTCTTCTAAAGAATTCTAATAAATTATACATTTATAGCCTATTGGGGCATCAGTCTTTCCAGTGTGTTCATGCAACAATTCAGTAGATGTAACATTTTTCAATAGCTTTCATGTTTTTAAGGAATGCTGTTAAAAAAAGGACAGGCAATTTTTTTGTCTTGTGTGCAGTGTATCAAACGGTATCATTTAAATTGCAGCATTTATTATTTATGATCATTTCATTTTATGATAATAGAAACATGATCTTCCCTCACAAATAGCCAAGAAGAATAATGATCTTGTTTGCTTTCTCTTCCTTCTCTTTTTAGTCAGTCTGTGTGTTGTTTTCAGTGTCATTATATGTAAATGTATTGAATTCATCTCCACTTACCTTCCTGGAGTTTGTTGTTGTGGGAAGTGTTGACAGCATTTTTGTTATAGGTTTATTTGATTCTTTTAGTTTTCACTCATAGTCATTCACTTTCCCACTCTATATTGTCTCTCTTCCTAGTTTGAAAGTGTTCTCTGAGTTTCGAAACTCTGAAAACTTTCCCTGCCAGAGGCTTCGTCTACCTCTTTTAACTCAGTATTGCATGCATGTAAACTTAGCAGAGCTGTAGTTTATATTCTTTGTGCTGTGCTTTCTGAATGTTATTAGCAAAGCAATTATGGCAAAACAGAGAGTTTAGGTTATCACACCAGTTCAATTATTCATGTCAGAGAGGTAGTGATGTCTTCCCAATAAGTTTTGTAGTTGATCTTTCTGTAAACAAGTTTTAAGAATGCTGGATTTGAAATAGATTACAAAGCCAAAGCTGTTTTGAGTGCAAGTGGAGGCTTTGATGTTGCCTTTGTTGGGGGTGCTGAACGACGTTCATCAGAAATGGAGAGGCCTTGGGCAACAAGAGAAGACTGATTAGTTCTGCACACTTGAGATGTGGGCAGCAATGAATGTTTCTCTAATATTTGTTTTCATTACGCTGAATATCTGAGGAAGAAAAGCTTTACATATCACCGATTCTTTTTCTCTTCAAAAGACTACGAAAATCTTGTGATTCTTTTGGTACGTCCTATGTTCATGCTTATTACTGCAATAAGCCGTATTGCGCCTGCACAGATCATTCTAGAAAGAGAATTGTCAATGACCCACTGCTGTTTTCCACTTAATGTATTATTACAAAAGAATAAAAGAAAGTGGTGGGTTTGTGCCAAGGCTACAGGAACACTGTCAAAAAAAAGACCTCTGGCTGGAATGTTTGTTTTGGGGCCCCGTCAAATAAATTGAGTCCTTTGGTAGATCGCTGTGTTTTAAGCAGAAATCTGGAGATTTGCGCTGTCTGTTCATCTCCATTCTTTGACAATTAGAGGCAGCACTGTTGAGAAACAACAGTGATTGTTTTTTTCAAAGAGAAACATAATTAAAGCAAGTGTCTATGTATCGTATATCTGTGCAGATGTGTGTTATTTGCTTTGAGATCTGGATAACTACACCGGGGAATCAGAGTTGAATCAACACTGCCTTAGGAATCTATGATGATGTATCAAGATGCTCTTTTTATTTCACCCTCTTTTGTTTATGTTTTACCATTTTTTTCTAACCCAGCTCTCTTAATACAATATCATCCAATTTTAGCTTTTTGGTTTAATTGGCAGAGTGTGAAATAAAAAAAAACAAAGAAACATTATTTCAATGGGATAGGCTATTTTTTTTAACCTTATTGATTTTTTTTTTTTTTTTTTTCTTTTTTTTTTAATACAATATCATCCAATTTTAGCTTTTTGGTTTAATTGGCAGAGTGTGAAATAAAAAAAAAACAAAGAAACATTATTTCAATGGGATAGGCTATTTTTTTTAACCTTATTGATTTTTTTTTTTTTTTTTTCGATTTTTGCTATTGAACATTTCCACAATTATTACCCAGGAAAAAATATATAGTTTAGTGAACACACACTGATCATATTGTCACACTATATTGGATAGATTGTTAAATGCCCACGACTGACATAACAGGGTTTTCATATAGATTTATATAAATATAAATACTAAATATAAAAATAAACAACAATAATAATATAAACCTACAAAACCATTGTCTTGGTTTTGTCTCATTTTTACCCAACAACAAAAATAATGATATTGGAATTTTAGTTTAGTTTCACAAAACAATTTCCTAATGTATGAAACTTTTCCAATAGATTGTTGAAACCTATGTACACAATAACTGCTAGAGAAAACAAGCATTTGCGCATTTGGACGTTTGACTCAAAACCCCAAGTGACAACTTGCCCCGGTCTTCTTACAAAATGTCAAGATCAATAAAGATAATGGATAACCCTTTACAACAGGGTCCCATTTGTTAATTTTAGATACAACAACTAACATTAACTAACACTGAGTAATACACTTATTCATGTTAACATTAATAAAAATACAAAAACTCTTTATTTTTAGTTTATGTTAGTTAAGGTCCATTAAATAATATTAACGAACACAATTTTAATTATGTATTAATAAATGCTGAAATTAACATTATCTAAGATGATGTTATTTAGAACTTTTTCATTGTCTATGTTAACTAGTTAATGATAACAAATTGAACCTAATTAAAAGGGCATAATTGCAAGTAAATAAGTAGTATAGCAGGTTATTGATTCTGATTACAGGTTACTAATTCAGCTTAATAACTTTTTCACTGCTGTTTTAATTTATTGAAACGCTTTAATTAAATTAAAATTAAAAAAGACGCTAAATGCTGTATTCTTGTTGTCCTGACCCTTGAAACAGCAAGGTGTCACGGTCACTCGGGGAAGGAACGAGGAGATCCAGGAGAATACGTTAAACTTCGATTTTATTCAAACAAACAAAAGGATACAAACACAACTCAGGTATGACGTTTAACAGCTGACACAGACTCAGGGAAACACAGGGTTTAAATGCAAGGGCAAATTAGATAATTAATCCAACACAGCTAGAACCAAATAAACATAATGGGGACAAGAACAGGAAGACCAAAAATGGGCAAAAGAGGGAAGGAAACACAAGACACAGGAACACAAGACTGACATTGCTACATTACATTAAAGCTACGTGTATTTGACTTGATACAGACATTTCTGAAGCCTACAGAGATTCTTGAATGGTTGTCTCATTGTGCAGAAGAATAGCAGTTTGTATTTCAGTAATTCGCCCCGTCTCCTTCCATTGGCATCGTAAACGGTACTGCCCAGCCAAGCAACTTCCCGTATAACCAGCTGCAAATGTGCACATATTCAGGGAGCATACGACAAATGACTGGAATGCAGACTCTGGCATGATGAACACACACTCTCTCTCTCTTATAACAGGCAAGCGGCTGCACTGCCAAAAGCACAAAACATGGCTAGAAATTGTCTTCAAAATGACAGTTTTGAATGTGGGCTGAACAGAAATTTTATTGCTATATGACCACTAGAGGTCGCTGCCGCAAATAAAATCAGCGCGACTCCGTAAACAGCTGACAAAAGCTGACAACTAGTAACAAATACATTCTCGAATGTTAATGTAGCCTAATCAATGGGTTGACAAAATGCCATTTATGAGTTTACTGAAAACAGCGTGTGCATGAGTTAAGTGGAATACGAGAAAATAATTATAAATCAAATTAATTTTTCAAGTGCAATTAAATGTAAAGTATTTTTCTTGTGAAATCTGGTCTTTAAGACTTTCTGGTATCTTGATAATTGGTGTTTGCATTTTTTATACTCTTTTAGCACTGTCATTGTAAACTATGGTTATTAATATAAATCTGTCTAAGATTCTAAATATGTATAGCCTATAATAAATATATAGGCTAGTTATTTTTCTTATACAAGTATACACTATATTATGATCAAAGGTATATTTTGCATATTCTTATCAAGTGTACTTATGGATTTGTTGTTTGTTTAAATTGTATTTCACAAAATGCACTTTGAGAGTGTTGAGTTTTGACATGTTGAATTTTTTCAGAATTTAAAGAGAAATTATTGCAGTAATAAACTGACTGAAAGATCCTTTGCCAGCACATGACCAGCATAAACCAGCAAAGGACCAGCATAAACTAGCAAAAGGCCAGCATAAACCAGCAAAAGGACCAGCATAAACCAGCAAAGGACCAGCATAAACTAGCAAAAGGCCAGCATAAACCAGCAAAAGGACCAGCATAAACCAGCAAAGGACCAGCATAAACCAGCAAAAGACCAGCATAAACCAGCAAAGGACCAGCTTAAACCAGCATCCCAGTGTCAAAACATACCTAACCAGCATATGCTGGTTTTTTCAACAGGGCTGTTGCAGTTGATTCTGACACAGAAAGACACACTGATCTTAAGTCAACTTTTTCTTAAGCATAATACTTGACATTTAAGCAAGCATTTCTAAGTCATGGAGACTGAATGCCCTCTAGTGGTCTTTTTAGGTAATTTTTGGGGAACATTCATTTCTGTCAAATTTTCCGGGAAAAAGCTTTCCGTTAACACCAATTCATCTACATGACAGTTGCTTGGCTGGTACATGTAGGCTACACGACGCTCTCCACAAAACAAAACAAATTAATAAATGAATAAATAAGAAAATAAAAAGCACTGCTGAAAAATCTAACATACTAAAATATATGTTGCTTTACGTTATATTTGAGTTTTCACGAATTAAAACGACGTTTGAGGGACAGACGTAGCCTAGTTTGTTCGCTGTCTGAAGGTCCTGTGTCCTTTTTCATTTTCAGTCTATATAGGCCTAGGCTATTTCTTTTCTTACATGTTGCATGGACCTTCTACCACTCTCTTTTAGCCCCCTTGGACCCCAGTTTGAAAACCTGTGCTCTGACTGGAGTTTAGAACACTAATTCAGTGCCTTGTTTTAAAATAGTCTTCAGAACAAAATAATCGATTTTTATACTAGAATTGACTATCAAGGAATTAACTCTTTTGGAACTGACTTTTTAGTTATTCTGAAGTTGTGGTAAATGTCCTTTAGTAGTAATTTAATTAGATAAGAGTATCTAAAGCTTGACCTCAATTGTCTGCCAAACAAACAAAAATACAGAATATACAGTTGGTTTCATTGCAAAGGTCCATAGTGAGACTGCAGACAGTGGTGTCAGAAGTCTGCTAGCAGGATGAGTTATCCCTGCTCCGCATCCCGCCAAGGACTAAAGCCTGACTGATCCACAGCGTCCCTGGCCAGCAGATCCTCACGGGAGCCCCTTCCGCACTGCACGGAACGTTCCGTGATCTCTGTCTCTCCTCCTCTGTCTGGATGCATCCGTCTGCTGGCACTAGAGAGAACGTCCTGCTACACACACGCTCACACACTTCCATTTCTCCCGCTCTTTCCTCGTTCTCTCCACCCCACTCTGCTTCTCTCATCCTTACTCTTCTATGCTTTCCAAATACAGACAGTTTTCTGGTTGCTGTCCTAGGACACATGTGTTTCTTTGCTATCCTGCAGTGAGCAGCAGGTGGGACCTCAGCAGGTACATTTCAGATAAAAGCAAGCAAAAAGACAACCATGTATAGCCTACATATCACAAGATCTAATACATTACATCTCAATGTCAGTGCAGAAGAATGTACCAGCAACATATCTGCATATTTGTGCTTGAAGTTATATTAAAATATAATTTATTTGTTGTTTTACAGTGACCTATTTTTCCTACTGAACACCTGAGGAACGCATTCACAAGCACATTTGTTTACACACCAGGAATGTGTCGCACCTGCTGAATTTATTTTAACAGTGCTAAGTTCACATTTTCCAGTCTGATCAGGTTAAAAGCACATAAAACCGAAAACAAAATATGTTTTCCCACTTTAATTCACTAAACTGGAAAGAAAGTTTGTGAAATGTATTTGTATCAGCCACAATGTTTCTAATTCTCTCCATTTCTCTGTTTTTCTTCCTCTGCTAGTGTAATTTCCTGCAGGACAAACATATTTACAGTTTAAAGTGTGTAAAGTCTTCATTCCATGAGAATGACCTGCTGTCTGAGCTTTTGCTCACGTTTAGTTTGTTCTAATTTCTAAAGGGACAAACTAAGGGAGGCTGATGAAAACCTCTGTAGCAAGTTAGGAAAGCAGAAGAGGGTCGTATGGTCAGTCAAAAGCCTCTTCATATAAACATTTTCCATACTTTCATGAAGTGCTAATGATATGTATATGCTCATGAGAGTGAGATATTTTTTTCCGAACTGAAATGACGTGGTTGAACATGCAAAGTTAATAGTTCACCGGTACCTGCAGACCACATCAACACATCTTTGGGATAAATGAATATTCCAGATCTCCCACCACTCAACCAGACATAAACAGCATTGTAATTTACACTGATTATGTGTTAACACACATGTAACGTGCCTTGAGTCACATGGTACTCATGGTGCAACACTTTATAGTACAAGGCATGCTGTAAATGCAAAGCATGTTTCAAAACCTCTCAAGCAGGATAGTTTGAATAAAAATCTAAATTCTGTCGTCACTTACACACCCTCATGTTGTTCTAAATCCATATGACTTTCTTGGGGAACACAAAATGAAAGGTTTACCAGAATGTCCTGGCTGTACTTTTGTATTCACGGAGTAGAATGGAGGCTGGCAAGCTCCAAAATTACAAAAAAGCATCATGGAAGTATCATAAAAGTGGTACGTATCATGTGTCTCATGTCCTATATTCCTCGCCAACAGAGATTATGATGAAGAGAGCAAAATCTTTATTAAGTGATAATCTTCCACTCTGTTATCTGTGAGGAGTTGACCTCAAGATTCATTTGTACTTGAAAATGTAATTTTGGCTGAACTCTTTGATTAATAACAAAGACTGGAAATACACTTGGAAAAAATGGATTTTCACTTGTAAATACTAAGAATAATATCATATTGTGTCCATTGCTTAAAGGGATAGTACTCCCAAAAAGGAAAATTATGTCATTAATTACTCACTCTCATGTTGTTCCAAACACGTAAGACCTTCGTTCACCCTCGGAACACAAATTAAGATATTTTTGATGAAATCTGAGAGCTTTCTGACTCTACATAGAGTGCAGTATAACTGAAATGTTCCCAGACCCATGCAGAAACATATAAGGACATCGTTAAAATAGTCCATGTGACATCATCAGTGGTTCAACAATTCTTCTCTTCGGCGTAACCGTCCTCCGACATTATCACGATGCATGCGTGTGCTCCTGCTGATGTAGAACATGTGCTGTGCCTTGTTTACAAGCAGAGGAATGCACATATTTTAACGATGTTCTTACTACGTTTCTGGGTCTGGGAACATTTAAGTTACATTGCTGTCTATGGAGGGTCAGAAAGCTCTTAGATTTCATCAAAAATATCTTAATTTGTGTTCCGAAGATGAACAAAAGTCTTATGGGTTTGGAAAGACATGAGGGTGAGTAATTGATGACAGAATTTTCATTTTTGGGTGAACTATCCCTTTAATTTTGTTTTTGAAGTTACAAACACTTAATTATGAACTGAGATAAAAACTGATTAAATAAAAACAGGATTTAGTCATGCACCACAGGCTGTTCTTTGTATTGTATAATGGAGAAGGTCATCTTCACACAGTTTTACACAAGCTGTCCCAACTCATCACCAGTGTAGCATATCCTCCGTGTCAGACTGTGAGCCTTACATAAGATTTAATAACTTTTTTTTCTCTCTTATGGCTACAGTGCCCAGATCCTAGATAGAAAACACAAAAGACCCCAGTCTTCTGAGGTTTGGCCATGTCTGCTTTAATTTTATTCCCAAAAGCCTATTTCTCTGGCCCATCACTTTAATCATGCTTGTGAATAAACAAAACTGAGTCAAAATCAATCTTCAGAACATTCTCTCACCAAAAACATTGATTGCAACAATCAATTGTCCTAGATCTTTGCCGTGGAGTCACATAAGAATTTTCAGCAAAATTTGGTTCTTCCATAAACAGGCACACAGCTTTAATTATGCATTGATTATGTTATATAAAAATGCCAACACATGTCAATTGACCAGTGTGTTGAAAGAATCCATTGGGAAATGAGTTTACTTGTAAATCATTTTAACATCTTGACTTGTTGCCACCCTTTCTTGTTAATTATATATCAAGCACCATTTATAGGCTGGCATATTACAGTCTGGAGAGTCAGGGATAAGCACTGCTGAAAGTGTGGTTATCTTATGTCTCAATGCAAGCCTGGTAATTATTACTGCCGTTGTAGTAATTGTTTCCTCTTGTTTTTCTGTTTGTTTAATTAGCTTGATGGAGAACACCTGCGTTACAGATCCAGATGGAAAAAAGGCTCAGGTAGACTGTTAAACAACAGTGGACAGCTGAGGAAAAAAATACAATAACAATAAAAAAATAATATATTAATGTAATGGAATTTATGTTGCAACCATATACCTATGGTACCAAACTTAAATTGACCAAAAGATAAAGAAAAACAAAAAGCCATTGAACTTTTGAACAATTTGATTTTGTGCAGGTCTTCACTGTTGCAATGTTTGCCAGTCGTTACTATTTACGTATAGCACCTCTGTACACTCTAAAAAATGCTGGGTTAAATACAACCTAGCGCTGGGTAAAATATGGACAAACCCAGCGACTGGGTTGTTTTCAACCAACAATTGGGTTAAATGTTTAAACCAACCTTCTGGGCATTAACCTAACCGCTGGGTCAAAACATCCCAATCGCTGGGTTTGTCCATATTTTACCCAGCGCTGGGTTGTATTTAACCCAGCATTTTTATCTTCTTGCATACTTGATTCACCACAAATGCCCTTAAAAATCAAACATATTCTATACTCTCATATTCTTTAATTGTTGTTTTTTTAGTTTAAAATTTGAAATATATATATTTAAACCTTCTAATCTTTATTTACGTCTTCTCTAGCACCTTCAGTCATATGGGTGAAGTGAAGCCGTCCTGCTGCATTTCATGGTTTCTCGTAATAGGCATATTCCCCTGTGTGTACAAGTCAATGTTGCGAAAATATCTCGACTAGAGCGTTACGAAAATATGCAGATGGACAATCCAGCTGCTGAAAGCATTACTCATCAAAGTGTGTTTCTCTCATTGTGAGGCATTTGTGCTACAGTTTGCCACCTGTGCAGACCATAGAACACAATATCAATAAGAGCCCTTGATTTAAAGAGCCAATGAGGTGTTAGTGGACCAATAAAACCCAGTCGTTAGTGTGGGTGGAAAAAAAGACGCTTGTTAATATGTGGGGGGAAATGCTTTTTCCTACTACTTAACAGGGAGAATAGGAATGGACAGTATTTTCATGGACCATTATATGAAATATTTTGATCTTTAGAAGTTTCATGGTATTTCGCACAGCTGTGCTCCACTATAGGATAAGCTACCTCAATAATATATAAGCATAATGGAAAACTGTTTACAGATGGTAGCATAAACAAGAAAGTCACTTTAAATAAATAGTCCTGGATTTACCCTTGTATTTCTTTTACTCTTGCCTTATTTGGGGAAGAACTTTGCTTAGTTTGCACTCCAGATGAAGTGCAATGAGAGGCTGGCGGGGGATTGTTTACATTTGGAATAATCAAAACAATATGATTTTTGTGAAAACCATTGTGGAATCGTTAAGAGATCATTTAAATAATAGCCCAACCATTTGACAGGTTCAAGAGCAGATAGATACAAATGTCTCAGTATAAAGGCCAATCCACAGATGAAAACTGGCTTTCAGGTCTGGGTTTTCTCTGAGCTGTTTATGTGATCCACACATGGTAAAGTCTCTGGAACGTTATCGATCCTACAGAAGAGGGAGGTTAAAGAGATCTGCTCTTTCTGACAGCATAAACTGATAAACAGCCTCCAGCCCCACTTCTTCTTTCGTTTTTCATTAAAACAAGAATGAACTTAACAGAGCAGCTGATGTGAAACGTTCCTGTGGTAAACTAGTAGTAGTGTGGTGCTGTTACAGGAATATTCATATTTTAGGCATTTTATTTGACAAAGCCTAACATCAGTCTCAATGCTTACAGTTTAATGGTCCTCTTAATCACTGGAGCACATAATAAGTAATTATGTTGGAATTTTTTGTACTGAAAATGGCTGTCATCTCTATAAAAATGGCTTTTTTGCAGCTGATTTTAACACATTTATAGCCAATATGTACGCATTGCAAGACATGATGTTAGGTGTTGAGAAACTGACAGTGGTTAGGAGATGTTGGGGATTGAAATCAGGACCTCATAGAGGCTTAGCAGTTTTCTGTACTCTTGTATGTTCACTTTTTATTTCAGTCATAGTATATAGGCACAAATTGGGAGATGTGCAAGGGATGCATTAATGTATTGACAGCTCTTGAAGATGCTGGGGATTGAATCTAGGACCACAAACATGCACATTTAAGTTTTGTTTTTGTACTCCTAGGTGTTCTAGTGCTTTTCACGTCAGTCACAGGCAATAGGCTCACACTGGGAAATATATGTCCTAACATGTATGGCATGCATTAAAGCATTCACAGTTGATGGTGGGGATTGAACCTAGAACCTCATACAGTCTTTATTGGAAATGGGACCGATTCAAATATTGACATTTCTTGGAAATGCTGGGGACTGAACCCAGGACCTCATTCATCAGTCATTGACAATATATAGGCTCAGATTGGGAAATATATGCTCTGACACGCATGGAATGCATTATAGTTTTGACTGTTTGTGGAGCTGCTTGGGAATGAATGTAGAACATCATACATGCTCAGCATGTGCTCTATATCACTGAGCTACATCACTAGCTTTTATACTCCTGTATGTTTTCTAGTGCTTTTTACTTCAGTTATAATAAGGCCACATCGGTAGACATATACTCTAATGCGAATGAGTAGCATTAAAGTACTGTGATGCTAGGGATTGAACCCAAAACACTTTATATGCAAATAATGCACTCTACCAGTGAACAGACAGTTATTAGAGATGCTAGGAGGGGGTAACTATTGCCATTAACTGTATTATGTATTATTACATAATAGTAATAGTAATGGTAATAACAACAACAATAAAACATTATTGTATTATCGTTCCAAGGAAGCACAAACTGCAAAAAAAAAAAAAAAATCTTATAAGTGTACCTGTTAAAGGGTTAAGCAAAGAGTGATTAGGTAAAAGAGAATAACACACGGAGAGACACAAACTCTGGCCAGGACTGACCTAAGTGCAAAACAGACTGAACGTCTGCTATTCTGTTATTGACAGGAAGTGCCTCAGGACTCCTCAGGGAAACATTAAGGTAACAAGCCTGAAAAATCCAGCCATTATGTCGGCAAGTGCCAAAAGCACTGCCCTTCTCACAAATACCAGCTGCTGGCTAAACACATTCACATCAGTGCCAGTGTGCTACTAACAAATACCAGCGGCTGTCCGCAAAGGGAAATTAGAAGCACTTTATGCTGACAAATTCTTCTCTCCCTCTCATTATTTAGTAGAAATAAACATGTGAATAAAGGGATCTATGATAAAATATTTGCATTCCACAAAATCCATACATATAGAGATACATATATGAATAATATTGCGTGATGTGGGTTCACAGCAACAGATTCCAAATGCAACTGGCACACTTATAATCAACTCCAGACCTTTTACCTGCTTAATTGATGTAGAAATAACGAAGGAATAGCCCACATCTGTCCATGAAATTACTTTTGAGTCAACAGTCCAATTACTTATGGTCCCTTGAAAAAGAGGGGAGGTACATATTAAAGAGCTGTAATTCCTTAACCTTTTCTCCAAATTGTGATGAGAATACCCTCAAATTAAAGCTCAGAGTATGCACTGTAAGTCCATATTCGTTATATAGCTGTAACTTGAATATGTTTTGGTCAATAGTTAAAATAATAAAAACTATGCCTGTGTCCAAATATATATGTACCTAACTGTACATATATAGTCACAGTACTAAATTGACAAATTTGATCTGAAATGTGCATTTCTCAATTAAGTTCTTGTGTGCTGAACTGTTGTATAAAAGCATCACACACTATCATACTTGTGCAGAAGAAGAATAAATATCAGCGTGGTTGTGTTTATCTGTGGCCAAACAAGCACAATCTTGCTTAAATATACAATATAGTACATGATACGGAAAAGTATCATAGTTAACTGATAGTAAACTGATAGTAAGGACTGAGGGACAGGCATACATTTCATCTACTGCCATTAGGTTAATAATGTCTTCCATGTACATTTTAGGCATTTTGAATATCAATTCATATAAGGAAATGGGGTGTCTTATTTTGAGAATGATCCATTTCCTGGTAACAGTAAAAACAGTAAACACCAATGTAGTATCCGGTTGTATGTCAAGAAGGGAGGTATTGCACAGGAAAACGTGAAAATCAGAAAACAGGGCAGAGGAAAGACTCACATGCCTCTGTGAGTCCATTCGATGAGGCTGAGCGGTCATCAACAAAGCAGCCTCTTCTTCTCTACATGGACCATCAATCAAACACTGCGCTCTGATGACTGAGAGCTTGCTCTGAAAAACACAGCTCTTACCACACATGCACTGCACCCTGACCGACTTTAACATTTCTCACATTTTTATCTTTGAACTGTACGTGGCCTCTGCTCCCAGAGGAGTCAATGCAAATACACAAAATAACTGACCCTGCACATCACCGATGACCCTTCTCTTCTGCAGTCGTGGGACACACTCCTCCACTGCTTGCAAAGAGAAACATACCGGAAGGTTTCAGGTAAATCCAAACAGAATTTAGGATAAGTCTCAAAAACTGAAGCAAGATCATTACAGTAAATAAGGGATTACATCTCTGGTAGAGTAAATTTTTACACTAGTTATTAATTATTTATTTTGATTGATTGGTTGTAGTCGTTTTTAGTCTATTATTAAAACTTATATACATTGATGTTTCCTATGTGTCTTCTGGTTTCACCCCAAGACAATGCAGTATGTTTTTAAAAACATTTACCAGAAAATAAAAAATAACATGTGAAAACCTGAACTCCTAAAATAACATTGTTAGTACACAGTTATAATAAATTGTTACAAAATCTTTATGATTTAGTTAAAAAAAAAAAGTTAAAACAGTCCTTGTTCTGAAAATCTGAACTCCTGAAATAACATAATAAGTATATTATTACAATACAACATTGCAAAGTCTTTATGATTTAGTTAACTATTCACTGCTTCCAAAATTTTGTCTTAGAGTAGGTACTGCATTTGACATTTTATGAGGAACTTACATTGTAAAATTTAAAAAGCATATTTAAAAAGAATGCATATGTGTCGTATATTTCAATCTGCCATATTAGCATTGTCATGACTTGCATCAGTCATGTCTGTTTTAGAGCATTGCAATGAAATTCACATTCACAACGTGACTTACACATCTATGCATTCATGTCATGTTGTGCAGAAGCAAGTTATAATATTATGTTTATGTTGATCTCTGACTTGCCAAAATTTATGTGGATCAGTTTGTAACAAGAAGAACCATGAAATGATACACGATAGAAAGCCAAAACTGGTTGGCAGTCTCACACTACATCAGCCAATTCCAAACATAAAACCATGTGCAGCATGACCTAATAAAGGCCAATAGGCTTATTCCAGGCTTATTCCAGTCACGCTGTTCGACAGGAGGTAGCAGGAACATGTGATCATAGAGGCCCATTCTTGAACTACATTTCCAGTAATGAGACATGTCTCAACACCTGCAGCTGTTGAGTGTATATCTGTTTCAGACTTGTGGCGGAGCCAGTGACTAAAAGAACTTGCAGTCATGACAGTCATAGAACTTTCTACATCTGCTTTAACTTTTAGTAGATTGATCTGGCAGTTTTTCTCCACCAATCAAAATTCAGGTGCATAGTGGTGGCAGGTAGTACATCTGGTTGTGTTTACAGTCTGGTGAAAAGGGGAGATACTGAAGCTGTGGAGGTCTAACAGCTGAAAAAAAATGAATATCAGAGGAAAAACCAAGCCCTGAGGTCAAAAGAACTGCCTGTAGAGCTGTGTCAAGACACAGATCTGAGGAAGAGTTCAGATAAAAAAAATTCTGCTGCATTGAAGGTTCACAGAAGCATTTAGCCTCCATTATCCTTAATGGAAGAAGTTTGGAATAACCGACTGAGCCTGGTTTCTCCCAAGGTTTTTTCTCCATTCTGTCACCGATGGAGTTTTGGTTCCTTGCCGCTGTCGCCTCTGGCTTGCTTAGTTGGGGACAATATCCAGCAATATCGTTAACTTGATTGCACAGATACTATTTAAACTGAACTGAGCTGCATGATGACATCACTGAATTCAATGATGAACTGCCTTTAACTGAAAATTGAGTGTTTACTATTGTCATTTTGCATTATTGACACACTATTTTAAGTTGAGGAAGGGATTTGTGTATTTTGACTTTTGACTCAGTTGTGGCCTCCTCAAAAAAGCAAAACAAAAAAGAGCAGCGGATGAATAATAATCCTTCTCTGTCTCTCAGGGAGTGATTCACTGTATTAGAGTCAGCCACAAGTGCAGTTTCACTGGTAAAGAGCCAAATGGCCATGACAGAAACCCACTGAGGTTAAACACAATTCATCACCAGCAGGGTTTTTAGTCATAGTGCAGTCGTTACAGTTTACATGTAATGAGGACGAAATGATCCTCACACTCCTCCCATCTCAACCTCCACTAATACTGCAACTCTCAGATAAAAGTCATCTGTATCCAATTTTTCCATTATGTGTACATAGAAATATTAAGTCATTTTCATCTCTCTCCAGATATTTCATGTGTGGGGCTTGAAGCATTTGGCTCTCATTTGGGGCTGAGGCTGCAATTTGGGGCACAGTTTCATCTCCATGCTGATACAGTTGTTGATGTTGGTGTGTGGCCCACGGGTGCCATTGCATTATTTCGCTAGTGTGGTTGCAAAGTCTGGGGTTGACAGTGTTTTGAATGATAACATGATTTAGACACAGCTTTCACAGATAAGAGCAATTACACAAATACACACACATGCTGGATGGTGACGCAGAATAAAGAAATTCTTGTTTTGTTCCTTTGTGTTTTTTTGATTTTCCTTCATTTTTATTTTGCACTCATATGACCCTGTTGTTTAGTTTTTCTGGTAACACTTTAAAAAAAAAAAAAAAAAGTCTGTTGCTGGAATAGTTAACCCGAAAATGAAAATCCTGTCCTTGTTTTCTCACCCTCATGTCATTTCAAACTGGTTTGACTTTCGTCTGTGGAACACAGAAGACGATATTTTGAATAATATTTCAACTGCACATTATGAAAGTCACCTAAATTCACAAGTCACTTAAATCACTTCAATTTAAATCTGTTCATCATACCGTACAAAGTGATTGTGGATTAATTTCACAGAGTGATTGTAAATTTATTTATATTAGGTTTTGGATCCCATTGACTTTAATTATATGGACAACAACAGTTAAAACGGTCTCAAAATATCTTATTTTATGTTCTGTAAAACAAAGAAACCATGATGGTGAGTAAATGATGCTTGAATTACAATAAACATCAATGTTAATTTATACAACTTGAAATGCTAAAAATATATTATTTTATGTAGAAAATATTAACCCAGATTAACAAATGCTCTAAAAGTATTATTCATTATCAGTCCCTGATACCTAAAGTATTAACTGATGTTAACAAATTTTATTTTATTGTAAAAAGCAGTTTTTGAAGAAGCACAATACAAAGGCACGTTTCTGTATATTGGCAAACACAAATGTGTGGGTGCGTATCTGAATAAATTCATATGATATATGTATGCATATGTAAACATACATTCATAGACTTATGCATTACGTAAGAATACACACATGCACTATTATGTGTGGATGTGTGTATTTGAGTGTTGGTTTTTGTTGGCACACAATCATGACAGAGCAGTTTCATTATATGTGGTATAATTTTATGGCTATTGATTTCAGCGCTGGAGACTCTCCAGTGTTTCCAGCCATAAATACTGAGCTTGCCCTCCCTCTTTAGCTAAATATACAGCCACCCCAGCGCTGTCATCAAAATAGAGTTGGCGACTCAGCAAAATTAAATGCTTTTTATTGATACTGGCAGCCATATTTAATGCTGTATATTTAATCCCTCATGTGGCAAATTGGCCAGCTGTTGGGGTGGGACTAAACTGAGACCCGACCCCACAAATGTGGAGATTTCAGCCTGTGGAAAAGGTTTGCCAAGGAAACAGAATCTCAGGTGCAGGTGTCAGACTGTATTATATGAAATAAATTATATTAATTTCTTTATTAGACCATCAATGCAACAAAGAACCTAAAATGATATTCAGAATCTCAGAAAATACTTGTGCCTACTTAAAGGTCATCAAACCTTACCTTGTTTACCCTGCAAAAAAATCTGTTAAATTAATTTCATGTAAGTAAAATGTTATGTACCTACTATTTGTATGTCTGTCAAGACATAAAGATTAATAATAATAAAAAAACAATGTTTAAAGGGGTCATATGATGCGATTTCAATTTTTCCTTTCTCTTTGGAGTGTTACAAGCTCTTAAGAGTAGCCTACAATGCCAGTGTCTGTTTCTATAAAGTGGCACAATTCCAACTTTGCAAGGACAGTCTGGCGCTTCTGACTCACAGCCTGTAAGTACGTTTTCATATTTAAAGAATTTGCCACTGACTATTCAAACGCGAGTTTTGAGCAGTGTAGAGTAGCGCTTGTTGTTTGTTGTTTCTCCGATCACAAATGCAGACATGGTTTTATGTTTACGCAGCACGATATGCAACGCAATGCGTAAAAAGACAGCATAAGTCATAATCAGTAATTATTTCCCCACTGGATGCAACAAATGCCTCGTTTATAATGGGTTTTACTGGTTTTGTCTCGTCGCACATCACAGGCGCACAGGCGCTCGTCGCACACACGGCATCACAGTATGGTAAGGGGCGTAACATTTCCGTCACATGCTTGAGGTATTCAGCCAATCACAACGCACTGGATAGCTGGCCAATCAGAGCACACCTCGCTTTTCAGACCAATGAGCTTTGTAAAAATCGACGCGTTTCAGAAAGACGGGGCATAGAGGAGAAACAATAAAGTACTTTATGTGTAAAATAATGTGTTTTTTGAACCTTAAACCGCATAAACACATTGCATTACACCAAATACATCAAATAATGTTCTTTTTAGCAACGTCATATGACCCCTTTAAAGCAGTTTGGATTTTAGAGTTTAGACGAGGGCCAATAACATAGTTAGGTGTTTAATATAAAGTATTTAGTATTTTAGGCTCTTGCTTCAGGGACTAAAAGATCCCGGACGAGCCCCCAGTTTTATGTCTTTATATAGTATATTATTAATATACCACTTTATATATTCCACTTGACTATTTTAAGTGGTTCAACGGGGAATATGAACAATGGGCCTCATCGTCAGAGTCAACCCTTCTCTCCACATCACCTAAACCCAAAATAAACTCTGATGACCTACATTGAGTCATTGTTGATTAAGACTCAAAGCCTGTTCCATGTCAAGTGAATAACCCCTAGTATATTTTTTTCTGTAACCTATTGTGATTTGGTCATCATGATCTCAAACTGGAAAAAATAAAGTTGATAAACAATTTGACAAATGACATTACAAGTAATATTATTCTGGAAAACTATTTTCATGGAAACGTCCCATAAATGACACAGTCAGTCGATCAAGCAGACTGACAGTCTGGCCTCTTCCTGAGAAGGTGATGTCATACTCCATGTTCATTGCCCCACACTGGACAGTGTTGGCCAGTTTGAAAATGATGTCAGCACTTCACAATTCTCTAAGGACTGTTCCTTTTTTAAATAAGAAATGTTATTACTACTTTATATTATTATTACTTTATTTTTATTTTTTTTAATTGACTCTGATGCTGTCCAGTCAAATTTTGGCAAAGGCCAATATTGTCTATGTTAAAAGTCAGTAAATTGTATGTCGGTGTAGGCATATATATGCACATTATGCTCATAGGTGTGGGTGCCAGATCTCCACATGGTCTACATCAAGTAATGAACTCACTGTCGAACACACGGTGATTAAACAGTCCTAACACAGGATAACAATACTTTATAGAGGCAATCTACATAGCAATCAGGCAAACAATGTTTCATGGAAACGGAACAAAAAATAGAACAAAAAATAAAGTGCATTGTGTAAGAAATGTCCTGGTTGACCCTCTCCATTAGTGGACACAATGTGGGGCTCGGTTTATACTTTTAAATGAGCACAAAAACACACTCCTGAAAGATTACAAGAATTTATTTGGTATATACAGAGCATACATATAGCATGCATATTTACAGCACATAGCATTTACAAACACTAAACAGTTTCACATACCATTGGAGGAACAAAATACAAAAATTGTCACAAATAGTGTATAGTTTCAGAGCAAGACGATCTGAATAATCTGAAGTCTAATTCTAAAAGGTTTTTACATTTACATCTTTCAGATTTTCCTCTTTTGTCGGAAAGTCTGATGACTGATACAGAGTGAACTGTCAAATCTGTAAGATAAAACCTTTGATGTGATATATTTTATGTAACATCAAGCTCTACACAATATGTACAGTAAAATATTCTTGATGACAAGACAATGAAACCTTATACACACATAGACACACAAATGAGGTAGATAACAAACAGAAAGACAGCTCAAGCAATTTCATCATTCAACGTACAGGAAAACCACGGTGTCAAACTCAGTGGTTTGAACTTAAATTTTAAAATAAAGAGTTTATCATGAGACAGAGTGTTTACTGGAATGAGAAAAAGGCCTTTTGATAAATAAAACCAATAAGGCCTTTGTTAACTCGACAGCCATTAAATGACCCTTGATTACACCTAGCAGAGATTCAAACTCTGTTAGACATGACAGCATTGTTTTAAACATTCCCAAAAGACACAAGACAAGGACTAGGCATATACTCATCCATTTAAACCCACAAACATGGATACATAGAGCTTACAGTGTAACCAAACACACAATTAACAGATACTTGAATGGTGAAGAGCTTAAAAGAGAGATAAAAACATTTGCATCATCAAAATATATTTTATATTCCAAATATTATAGTGTTCTCATATAAAAGATAGTTGTAAACATATATATATATCTATAATAAGACATCTTATTATATATGATTATGTCAGGAAAATATCAGTGAATGCAGGAATGCAGCTCACTTCAGCATTATGGACTATGATTAGATTTAGAGAAAACACGTGACATTATATAGAAATATGCCCACAAAAATTCACAGTATGCAGATAGAATTATAGGGTGGCTCTATATATATCTCTAGAAAAATATAACTTTATACACAAATAAATGTTTCAATTCTTACTCTCTTTCCTCTTACAGGAGACATTTATACAAGTTTACAAGGAAATTAAGGTTTGAAATAAAGTACATTCTATAGGTACAGCCTGTAGCATGCAACACACAAACAAAAAAGCAACATTAGATACTAAAAACAAACAACTAGATGCACAGATTTGGCAGATTTTCACATCAGTGGGTATATACTGTGCCTAAAGCAAAGCAAACACCACTTCCCTTCTTGTCTCATTTTATCTCATAATGCATAAACTCAAAGGTAAGGCACTTACTTATAATAATGTTATGACATTCATGTAAAGTTTTGACGGTGGGATTACTCTGGCGTTGCATTCATACATTTCTTGCACTTTACAAGTGTATCTGTATGCATGTTCTACACAAAATCCCAAATTGTTAACTTCACATACACAGCAGAAATAATGATTTTTTGAGAAATGTTGATTTTGTGTTTACTTTAGTGGTAGGTTAGTACCTAAACATACACACCGCAGGGGCTGCTGTAACACTAAAAGACAGGAAAGTAAATGCCCATTCTTTAGCATTAGATTATGTACATCTTTTGTGACTATGCACATCAACTCCTTCTCAACAAATGCTCATTTTGATTTTTAAATCTAAGGACAAAATATCAAAACATCACAGTCTGCTGTTTGCTGAAATCATTACTTTTTATACTAATGGTGAATAATAATGCCCAGCATTTAAAAATCACATTTTATAAAATCTATAAGTCCAATTTGAGTCATAAAACGCTTATTATTATTATCTGCAATTATCTGTACATCAGAATTTGGGTGGAAAAAAACTATTATACCACTAGGATCTACTACTTCTTATCATCTTGCGGCTATCTTTTAAAAGGCCAATTCTGGGAAAGCGCTTGTGCATGTACATCTGTAAATTCATTCATATTTGCCTTTATGATTACATTTATAATTTTAAAATTATCTTCTAAATGGTGTGTAATCTTCTGATAAATATTTGGTTTTAGTTAAAGCTTTTTATGGAGTTATTTCCACTTTAAATCTATGCATTTCATACAATATTCACAGAATATACGTTATTTTACAATATTCCAAAAACTGTCCTACACATTGAAAATGCCTCTGATAAAGGCTTTTACACCTTTCACTCATGGCGTCTGAATCCTGAAGACCAGTCAGAATTACACAGACTTAAATGATTGGCATTTGGGTTTTAAAAAAATCAGATATTGAATAGTTTATATTGATATTGGCCTATTTATTATAGATGTCTCCTGTCAAATTTCTGAAATATGTATGCTTGATTAGGCAAAGCACTGATCTTTGTTTGGGTGAAGACTGAGCCTTTGCGTAACCTCGCAGAGTACTAACTGTTCCTCTAGACCGACTTCATGCCATAATGACTGGTGTAAACAGCCTTTGTTATTTTCACACTGATCTCAACCATAGAAGGCAAAACAACACTCTCTTATGGGGTTCGAGAAAAAAAGCAACATTTAAAAACTCTCTGGGATCTTGATTTGGCTATTTTCCTCACCTCTAAACTTAGCTTTTTTCATCCGTTTGGATATTCAGCCTAAACATTTCAGTTCCAAATAATGAAAATAATAAGGCCTCAGGTTATGCTACGAAACACAGATTCTTCCACAAATGTACAAAGCATGATGCCAATGGAAGCATCATCAGTCCAGCTGCTCTATGCATTACTGCTGCTTGAACACGGTGTGCTCTGTGTGCTGCCGATGCTGTGAGCCGCACTGCTGTTCTCAGACACCGGCTGGGACTTTGGCACCTGCTGCTTTGGTCCTGTGCCACCTGAAGTGGGAGATGGATAAAGAGGACGTTAAGGCTTAGAGAGACACATAGAAAAAGACAGTGTTCAGATTCATGAAGAAAACAATGACTCGCACTAAATGTGACTTTCTGTGATTCAGGTCTCTCAGAATGACAGAAGCTGTTAATCCGTGAAAGCATAGTAATCCTTTCAGACATTTATTTCAACATTTATGATTTTTTTTGTGTGTTTGTTCTGTTTTTTGCATTAAGTGCTTTTGTTGGTGCACTTAAGAGTATATTCATTTTGTGCACTGATTAGCTTCAGAATAGCTTCAGTAGCAGCAGACTGGAAAGTCTGATACAGATAAATATGTTTGATATGTACAGTATCACCATCTTTACTCTTAAAAATAAAGGTTCTTTATCAGCATCTATGGTTCCAAGAACGACTTTTAAAATCCATGGAACTCTCCCATTGCACAAAAAGGTTATTTACAGAGAACAAGGGTTCTTTAGATTACTAAAATGTTCTCCACACTAAGAAAAAAAGTTATTTTAAGAGCTGCTCACTGATGGATTCTTTGGGGAACCCAAAATGGTTCTTTATGGCACTGATGCAATCTCTCATATTTTAAATATTTTATTTATAATATGTGACCCTGGACCACAAAACCAGTCTTAAGTCGCTGGGGTATATTTGTAGCAATAGTCAAAAATACATTGTATGGGTTAAAATTATAGATCTTCTTTTATGCCAAAGATCATTACGATATTAAGTAAAGATCATGTTCCATGAAGATATTTTGTAAATTCCCTACTGTAAATATATTAAAGCTTAATTTTTGATTAGTAATATGCATTGCTAAGAACTTCATTTGGACAACTTTAAAGGCGATTTTCTCATTATTTAGATTTTTTTGCACCCTCAGATTCCAGATTTTCAAATAGTTGAATCTCGGCCAAATATTGTCCTAACAAACTATACATCAATGGAAAGCTTACTTATTCAGCTTTCAGATGATGTATAAATCTCAATTTCGAAAAATTTACCCTTATGACTGGTTTTGTGGTCCAGGGTCACATATTTATATTTTAAATAGTTTAACAATTATATTATTGTTTATTGCTGTAATATAATTTTTCATCTTTAAGTATTTATTTAAATGTATTGCACCACCTGACATTACGAGGAACAACAAATATTCATCCCATCCCAGAAAAAACCTTTGTACCTTCTTTACCCCTAAAGGGTGCATATTAGTACCTTAGAGTAGTAACACAAACCCTTAAGGTAGTAATATGTACTCTTATGGTACTATTATAAACCCTTTTGGGGTAAAGAAGGTACAAAGGTGTCCCTTTGATGGTACTGCCACAGTGACTAAGCTATTATACCCCCAAAGGTACACTTTTTGCATATTTTTTTCTGAGAGTGTATGCAATATTAATTATTATATATAGTAGTTTAAAGGGGTCATATGATGCGATTTCAATTTTTCCTTTCTCTTTGGAGTGTTACAAGCTCTTGGTGCAT
>NW_015557171.1:343409-383374 GCF_001515605.1 Sinocyclocheilus anshuiensis
GTTGCCGCAAGCCCGCCGGACGCTCCTTCATCGAATCCGCCGGCTGCGCCGTTCTCAAGCCCGCCGGCCTCCGCTCATTCACAAACTACTTTGTTTGGCCTTCCAAAAGAGGACATGACTAGAAATCAGTGGTTTAAGTTGTATTTACAACACTGTTCCAGAACAGTTCAACCCAAATATTCAGATGTCAAACCTACATAAACTTTCATTTACACTTACAAAAGGATAAATACAGCATTGGCTCATTTCCACATGGTCACATATCTTTCTTTTCACATATCAAACAAAACACTGTCAACAGTTCTCCCGTCATCTTTTGTTTAAATTACCACTGGACTTGAATTGCTTTCCCTTAAGGAAACGTGCATTGCTGTATTTGAATTTGGCCAAAAAAGGCATCTAAGGAGGGTTGTATACTCAGTTTTGGAACAAGACTTAACGTCTGTCTCATTCTTCTCTATTTGTCTTCACTGATTATTGTTCTAGATGGATATAAACATTCCTCTATCAGAGGCCTCAACTCTGAAGCAGAGCGGCAAGTAAGAATGCATGTAATTCATCTTGTAGAGAGCTTGCTCCTGACAGAGGGTTAAACAGTTTTAATCCAATTCCAGGTTTGCTTTACATACTTGCCATTTGACTAAAACACCAATATTAAGAAGCACTCCGCTCTCCTACACTACATACATCTTAAATCTCTGTAAAAATGTCTGTAAATGAATTCCACCAACCCACTATTGTAAATTGGAAGTGTGTTTATATGCGTGTGTGTTTCTCTTCTCAGCTCAACTGGACGTGTGTCTGCTTTCCTGTTTTAGGCCCCTCTGCTGCTAATATGTGCCAGAGATGTGCTGCCAAAAGCTCCAGCTAAAAACAGCCTATTTCCTCATCCAGCGCTGTGTACTAGACTCAGAGGCTTATCTGCCTCTGTACACCTCTCTTTTACGCCCAATCATCTTGCGAACGTACACAGTGGCATCAGCGCGCAGACTAACAACATTATGTTGGTTATATAATTATATGAAACACTACCCCAAACAGAGATGCATTTTGGCGTATGTGTGAGAAAGAGTTTGATGGTAGCTTGTTGACCTCTTCCACTCGACCGTGTCACTACTCTGTGTGCACAGGGGCAACATCCTTAACCTATCAGTGTGATCTACGACAGGGAGATTACAGATTACAGGAGCTGCTTTCTAACAGACTCCTGCAACATTCCACATGTAGCTTTCCCTAAAATAGAAGCATCTCTAATGTATGTTTTACAATTATGTACTCATAATCTTGCATTCATTACACATTACTCTTTTAGTGTAAAAGAGTGAAGGATGTACATTAAGTGTGAATTGAATGTTTTACTATACTATATACTATACTATACTATACTAAACTATACTATACTATACCAGTGTTGTTACTGTTAAGTAAAACTACATTCTATAAAAACAATTTACTAAAATAAAGCAAAAATTAAATATAGTATGGAATAAATATTAAATTAATAGACAAATTTAAACTTTTAAATAAAATAAAATAAGTGCTAATAAAAAAGTACTAAATGACAAAAAAACAATGACAAAACCACATAACAAAATCAGTAAAAACAAAATGTAAATTGAAAATATAAAAATAAAAGCTATTTCAAAATATTAATAAATAGTATAATACAATATAGATAATACTAAAATAGCATTGTACAATGCTACACTAGGGGTTTGCAAACTGGAGTCTGGTTGACCCCCAGAAGCAGCAAGAAGGAACCAAGGTTTCCTCTGAAAAAAAATAAAATAAAATAATAATAATAATACGTAAAAACAAATTTTAAATGAATTTTTAAATTTAGAATTACTCCGGTGGTTAGAAGAAATATGCTGTTAATTAACTAAATTAAAGTAAATTATTTCCATATAATATTTGAATCACATTTTGGCTTTAGTACAATGAAAATACAAAAAGCCATATATTTAATTTTTTCAAACCACATGTTTTCCTCATAATATCACATTATCTAAATTAGGGGTTCTTGGCAACAAAAAGTCAAAGTAACGGAAAAACAGACGATAATTCTGTGGGTCTACCTGACAGAGAGAGAAGGAGGATTTTGCCTTTCATTTCACCAAAGCCTCTATCTGGCATTTTCTTGCACCTCCCCGGGGTGAAGACCACCTCCGTGTTTTCATCTTTTAGCATTTTTTTTTATCTGACACGAGTCAATAATTTAGGCTTTTCCAAACATGAAAAGCACTTGGGGTTAACGTCAGTATCAAAAATGATTCCATATAGGGCTATTTTAGTATGATTGAATACTTTACAATACCGTGGTTTAATAGGCTTTTGGCTTGTATGAAGTAATCAATGCCATTATGAGAAACACATGGCTGGAATGATCAGAGCTTACGCCACAACTACACTTTTTTTTTTCTTTTCATTTCAACATTTTACAAGAGAATAAAAATCATGGTTTTGAACTTAAAGGTTAGTCAAATTCAAAAGTGTCACCCTGATCTGAGATGCCAGTATAAACAGGCAAATAATAATAAACTCATTCTCTGGGGTTACCTGATCTGAGCTCTTCAGTCCCTTTTAACAACAGTGAGCAGAAACACAGCTGGATAATGTCATCCCAACTGAATACCACAGGCAATATTAATAAAAATTACACTGATTTATGTTTTTGAAAAAAACCTGGAATAAAAATGAAAGCTAATAAAAGCTAAACATGACTCCTTTTATGTCAAGATACGGACATATCCAAGATATACATGTTCTAAAAACCCAAAAATAGATCAAATCCAGAATGGCTTTGATCCTCAGTCAACATACTGATACTCATCGGCCTACACAACTGCAGATTCTGGAACAGTGACTCCCTTCAATCATGTGCCATGAAACGGTAGCAGATCAACGGCACTGAGGACAGAAACCAGTGGCTGGACTAGCGGGAATGCAAAAGGGCGGAAACGGGGGCTAAGAAAGCGCATGCACTTCCTCTGGAGGGTCAACAGAGGTCGTTGGCCTGGCGACAATAGGGCAATGCAGGGAAGAGGGGCGGGTGATCTTGGCATTCAGAGGGAGGATTGTATATGTATTTTCCTGTGAGGCCTGGAGACACCCTCACAGCAGACAGGGGGAATTCCAGTCCCCTTCGGGCTATTGTACCCAAAATACTGCCGACCATTCAGCAGTCCCCCCCAATGCCTGAAAGAACGGAAAAGACAGATGCTCTTCTGCTGACGAACGGGATATATTTACGAGCTGGGAGTCAATATGTTATTGTTAACATATCGCTGCTGCTAAGAGAACTGGCAAGCCCTTCCGATTATCAAAAATGAGCATGTTTCCTCTCTTATTTTGACAATATGATAAATGACAATGCATAACTCTCAGTACTAATTAGTGTGATGCAGGGAATGGGAATGAAGGTCAAGGCTGTGATGTGAATTTGCAGTATTTTCTCACCTGTATGCGAGTAGATGAACCATAGAGCTCCAGTCAGAAGGGCTCCAATCACAAAGGCAGCAAAAGCGATGCCCACCACAGTTGGGGTGTCCAAGAAATATATAATGCCTGCAAGAAAAATGTTAATAAATATATTAAATTATGTCTGTTAAGCATGTAGTTGTTAAAATTTCTCACTCTGTGGTCAAGGTTTCAGTACAGCCTTCAGTACAGGTTTCTTTTTACAGCTTGGTGAACTGTATGGTTCACATTTGTCAAAACATTTGACTTCTAATGTCTGTGTTTTATCTCAGGATAGCGTGCATGATATGGTTCATGATGTTTGATGTTTACATGCTGTGTGGTGTAAGTGGTGTAAGTAAGTTTACATGCTGTGTTGGTGGCCATGTGCTGAATAAAGTAATAGCACATGCTTTGAATGGGCTTTGCAGTGGCATCCGTGAGCAAGCCAAGCATCTCCTTGGACTCGCGCCACAAACCGAATGACTTTCAGAGCTCTAATTAGCTCTAATGATCACTGATCACACAGCACAATAGACCCTGTGTGGCCGCCAGCTTCATAGCCTGTCTGGTCCAGCGCCAAAATCCCAAGCACAATAGAGGCTATTCTCAGAAAGAGCACCTTCAAATTTTCATCTCCTCTGACAGACTGATGACAGACTATCACTGGAGCGCTCTGTTACAACAAGAGTGAGCGCTTTGTAACAGCTCCCCCCTCATGCTTTACCCTTTACCCTGAATCCCCACCAGAACCTTCCCCTATATCATATCTGTGCAGGGCAACTCAAAAACATAAAGCTTGCCATCAACATAACTGTCTATATATATGTGTTTTTGAGGCCTGGGCAAAAGAGGGAGTATTAAAACGTTTGAGGATGGTAATTTTTTTTATGGTTCAAAGATTTTACCTACCCTAAATTTTTAAAAGTATGAAAAATGCCTTTAATACACTGAAAAGTGGATTCCACTGAGTTTTCCTAATACTGTCTTTTGTGTTCCAAAATCATACCGGTTTGGAATGCAAATGATAACAAAATTTTCAATTTTTGAGTGAACTATCCCTTTAAGCAAGGCAGAAAATCAATAATAAAGTAGAATCTCAGCATGTACTGTATTTATGGCTTACAAGAGGAAGCAAAACAGAACAGAGAACAAAAGCTTGTATGTTTAGAGGATTCCTGGGAGAAGCTATGTCAGCTCAAAGCTCAGAGCCAGGGATGTGGTTTACTCTGCCGTTGCCATACGTTTGGCTGAGCTACTCCACCCACAATCCCTGTAAAGTATCTCAGAGGGAAGTAAATGAACTAGCCCTAATGAGTTGGACAACATTTCTATGTAGTCACCACCGCCCAAGATCTCTTCCCGAGTGTCAGAACGTATTTGTGCTGTTCTTTACTTCGCCCTTTTTAGGGCTAGCTGAGTTTCAGAAAGGAAGTAAACTTGAGCGCAAGAACAATAAGCTTGTGTGTATTTTTTGGACAAAGATGGGACAAACTTCAACAAGATGATGTGTTTGCCTGATTCAGCAGTAAAGTAAAATAGAGTAAAGTAAAAATCCCATTTATTTTATTTATAGAAAAATACTGTTTTAGCAAAAACATTAATCTATGAAGACACAAGTTACAATGGAAGTTGGAATCCAATCACACAGTCCAAAAAAATCGTTATGTCATTCACAACACTTCACGGAATGAGTAGTTCTTGCCTCATAAAAAGGTTAAGTACACAAAGATATAAACCAATTTTTGTCCCAAATCAAGTTTTTTAGTGCTGTTTTATCTCAGACCTGACTGGTTTGGTTTAACGCTTAAATTTTGTTGTTAAACATTCTTTTTTCATAAGGTTTTGGAATACGCTACACAACTTCTAGATGTTTTTTCCCCCTTATTTGCTTTTTGTAGGAATCGGTGCTAGTTCCTGAAAGTCAGAACCAGTCTGCAGATTTTGGGCTGTCAGATTTGACAGATTTCACTGAAAATTGTGTAGCGTGTGATGGCCACAGCCTGACAGACTGAACTTGTCCAGTTGGAGGATATCAAATATGTTGATATTTTGAGCCGATTTTAAAACACATTTCATTTGTCATGCATCTCCTAGAAAAGTTTGTCATGTCCACAATAACTTCAAAAGCAACCTGAACTTGATTAGCAGCACATCAAATTAAAATTAAGACATTTACAACAATCTAATTTGAGTGTGTACCTTCGTTTTAGACCATATGGGTAGGGAATTATTGTTTTCTGATCATAAATCTGTTTTCGGATGGCAACGTTTTGTTCTGCTGTGTTATTCACTAAGCATGGCACTCCCACAAACTGGCCTCTTTGATTTGTAGATTAAGCCAAATACTTTGGGATCCTGTCCAGAGCGGCGCTTTGAGCATTTTTGAGAGGTTGCTTTTCTGCCATGTCTGTACAAGAGTCGTCTTTGTGTTCAAAATGAGACGCAAAGCCTGTTTTCATTACTTTTATGGCATATCTGTGTTTACCTAATCCACACCAGAGAAAATAAGCCTGGCGTTGGCAACATACACAAGCCTGTTTATGAAGAATGAGCACACATTGGATTCATACTGAATTCACTCCCGATCTCCCAGGTATGTGTCATCTGCTTGCTATGGAACTGATCTTTGATTCTTTTCCACTCAGAAACAACTAAACCTACATAAGACTTGACTTGAGGCAATAAAATCCCAGCTATACAATCAGGATTCACTCCCGATCTCCCAGGTATGTGTCATCTGCTTGCTAGGGAACTGATCTTTGATTCTTTTCCACTCAGAAACAACTAAACCTACATAAGACTTGACTTGAGGCAATAAAATCCCAGCTTGCATCCTACAGGAGTGGCAATCATTTCCCTAATCAAGTGTGACTAATAGACACATGCTCCATTTGCTACAAGCAGCACAGCAACATTGTGTTATTAAACCGGAATGATTTTCATTAAGGCTGCGAGTCAGTAAAGTCAAATCACTCTAACCGCAATAGGTACAATAGTGCCAAGAGGATGCAGGGAAGAGAACAAATCAGTCATGGTCGAATTAAGTTTCTTTGTGAAACATTTAGACACCACCCTGCTGTCCTCTAGTACGCTACACAATCTATCTATGGCAAATGCACTCTGCCGTAAAGGAGACGGCAGGTATGCAGTGCATAAGAGCCCTTTTCTTTATACTGTCGTTTTTTTTCTTATCCTCCTCTCCCCTATTCCCCTCTCTCTGTATGGGAAAGGGAGGCCTTAAAGAATGTTTAAGTGAAAACAAATGCTATCCAGAATTGGAAAGCTGGTCTTTTTCTTCTCCTCTGATGCATCTATGAGTCCCTTGTCCCACATCTCTAATGAACCACATACTGTATACTCTCAAACCAAACCACATTGAATGCACAATAAACACACACATGCAAACACACACATACTCAACACTGCCACATATTAAAAGACTCCAGATGGGAGTAATGCGCCACAAAGCAAGACAAGGCCTGTGATCTGTGAGTGACTGACATATACAACTTCAGACGCACACATTCTCCCATGATGCTTCATATACGCTATGTTCTTCAAAATATCTAAGCCTCGAAAAAATAAAACAGCTTCTTCTATAACACTGAAATGACTGGAGTCTTCATCTCATGTGAATGATTTTAAATATATTTTTCAAAGGACTGATTTTTGTGGATTTTTTATTAGAATATATATATTTTTATGCGATATTTACCTGGATGTCGTGGACCAGGTGGCTCCACAGGTACGTTAACAGTGACAGGTGTGTTGTCGGAGACGACCACAATTGGCTTGGTGATGGTCTTGGTGTTCTTCATCATGAGGAGGATGTTGTCCACACTAAGGTAAGTGCAGGCTTCATCTGGTAACATACACTACAAAGAGAGAAGCAGAAACGTTAGAACAAGACCCAGGTGTAATCTTTGGCTTAAATAAAAGAGCTTACTATAATAAACAGGCTTACAACTGCACTCCTTTTATTATGAGAAGAGGCCAGATTTTGGAATCTGCTGCAATTTGGCAAACAGAAAAAACACAGATATTCTACATGTATAAATGGGGTGTTAATGTAGGACTCAGCAATAAGATTTTTTACCAAAGATATTTTATATTTTATTTTTAGCAACATATTTTGAAGTGTATTTTTATACATTTTATAAAATGTGTTAGAAAAGGAGGTACAAAAGCTGTCATTGGAGGGAAACCCTTTTAAATGGTACACCTTTGTGTCTTATTTATTTCTTAAGGGTACATATTAGTAACTTAAACGTACATATTAGTCCCTTTTGAAAGGGTACCACCACAGTGATAGCTTTTGCACCTTTTTTTCTATCATACCATTTGTTGCAAAACATTACTGATTTGTTAGCTGTACACAACAATGCAATACTGGCCTTAGAATCAACTGGCCTGAAACACTCTCACAGTGACCCCATCAGACCATCCTTATTTTTAAGCCCTGTGATGTACAAAATTTTAACTTTGTTTTTCATAAGCATGGATTAGTGTATATAATAAGCCATTCTCTGTGTTGCAGCCATTATGCCCGAGCCAAACCAAGCACACGCTCTTCACAGAGAAAGCACATATAATTTCATACACAGATTATATGGTTTGACGTGTCACATCTCTTATCCTCATCCAGATTATGACTGAACAGTAAACATCTACTAAACAATGAGTCACTTCCAAGATCATGTTAGGTGAAACATAAATAACCTTAATGTGCAATATGATGATTAGAGTGTCTGAAAATGCAGGAGATTAAAATGATTATGGCTCGAAGCAAGGGAGGAAGGAAAATTTGAAAAAGGATAGTGAAAGTTGGAGATTTGTTTTTCCTCTGTGGATGGTAACTGAAGTAACCTAAGATTTACGCATCCCGCACTCACAGAGAGTGGATTGATGCTAGCAGCTGGCGTAGAGTGACCCGTGCCAAGGCAATGAATCGAAAAGCAACTCTTAGGATGGACAGCAAAGTCAAACAGACTATTTAAATGAATTAAATGTTGTGTTCATGTTGTCCATATAATAAAGCAACTACTCTGAATATACGTCCTAGGGTCAATAAGTTATCTGCGTTCCTGTGCTCTGATTTAATGAGATCTGATAACCCTGTGCAGCCTAAAATTAAACAAACATACACAGTGCAGCTAATTTGGATTCGGTTAATGATGCTGATAATGCAGCTGATTGATTTTCAATCAGATTGTGTGAAAGCCAATACACATACAGTTTATGTTAATCAGTTAAAACTGATTTGTATTGGAACAGTTTAATGAATTGGAACTGTGTTATCACAGGGTCATCTATAAAGATATGTATAAATAATACAAAGATGTTATGTAAAAGAAAGAGAAATGCATATATGATGATAGCAAAGATGAAGGAGGTAAAGGCTATGTACCAAAACCTGGTGAGCTGCCTTACTGCCTAATTAGGAAGCTTCTTTTTAAGACAGCATCATAACTGAAATGGAAGTTCATGAGTGACCCATTTGGAAAGCTCTACATAGCAGCCCCTCTAGGATTTTGTTATCTTGAACATGAGAATTGCTGCAAATGTAATAAATTGTGGCATTATTTGTGCTAGCTTTTTGTTATCTTTCCAAAGTATTTCTGTAAAATCATTAACCTGAGGGGAGAAATGCAATATTAGCCAATCAAAACTCACAATTCTGAGTGCAAACAAATAGTGCAATACATGATACCTGTCCTGCTGTGAATTTGATCATAAAATGAGCAGAAATGGACTGGTGATAAAGGCCACAATTGTTTTCAGTGATTAAAGGGATTCACCTAAAAATTAAAATTTGCTGTTAATTTACTCATCCTCAGGCCACCAAAAGTATAGGTGGCTTTTTCTTCAATAGAACATTAAGAAGATTTTTAGCTGAAACCGTGATCCTTGGTCAATCATAAAATGCAAGTCAGCGGCAACTGCCACTTTGAGAGTCAAAACAGTATATCAGGGTACAAAAACTTAATACCCTAATGATATATTGAGGTGTTATGAAGCAAAACGATCAGTATGTGCAAGAAACTGAACATTGAGGTCACCTTTATCTCGGATGGCCTGAGGGTGAGTACGTTAACAGCAAATTTTCATTTTTGGGTTAAATATCCCTTTGAACAAATGTACAGGTAGCTACAGGTAATCTTACTGTGTCTAATTCTAATTATACAAATACATTATGATTATTGGTGAGTTTTACTGCAAATCAACACAATACAGAAAATATTGTGATCATTTTTAAGGGAAAAAAATATTTTGGAGATGCAAAAATAACAATTAAAAAAATTCGCAAAATCCTGACACAAGTGGCAATTCTGTTCATCCTACAAAATATTGCCAACAAAGGCAGCTCATTAGATCAGAGCTGCTATATTAGATGATGGTTTCTACCTCTGGCAGGTTCATCTTCTTGTCATTTCTTCTGGTGCAGAGGGACATCTCACAGTGCAGGAAGATCAATGATACATCGAACTTTGATCTGTAGGTGAAACTGAAGCGTTTTCTATCCATCTGAGCATGAGGGATGGGGAAATCGCCTCGCTGAGGGTAATAGCGCACAGAGTCGTCCTTAGGACATATGTTCTCTATGACAACATAGTCCGACGGTGTAAGAGGACTGGAGTCTGGAGATATGAAGCAGGTCTGGATCACGAACCCAAGGTTAGGATCGGCTTTTGTGGCTGAAATCTGCGGAGAAAGGTCACATGTCTCTGTTAATAAAGAAAAAGTCCCTTTTCTGTGAGACAAAATATGTTTCTGCTGCAAAAAAATAAAAGAGAGAGACAGCAAGACAAAGAGAAAAATAAATACTGCTTTCTTTATCTTGATTAATACAACTTTTTTGAAAATTTTTCATAAATACCATCAAAAGTGATTCATATAGTAAGAGATGGATCAGCAGAGTGAGTGATGCTTAGATGCTATATTTTATGTCTAGTCCTCTAGCAGACACACTCAGTCTATCTTTTTTGATCGGTCTGAGCGAGTTTTTTTCCACCAACTCTCTCAGGCATCGATTCAAATCAGCAAATAACGTACAGAGGCTGTCGATTTGTATCTAAAGAAACACTGTCAGAGTGGTTATGGTTCCAAGAATCACAAATTCTGACGTCAGATTTCTGTGCCTCAAATAAATCTTCAAGGATTATTCAGTGGTAAAAGTTTGGTCATCTGACAGATGACAGATAAGAGCTGCCACAAAAAAACATTGCATTCCATTTCCTCAACAGAGCTGTGCCAAGGAGGTGTCATACTCTGGAGAGTGGCCGAATCATTTCAGGTAGGCAGACGATGATCCTCAAACAGTAATGCGTAAGATCCATACATAGCGTGCATTTTCAGTGACAACAGACTGTCACACACACACACAAACACCACAAAAATGACTTGCTACATTTCTGAAGTAGCTTTGTGTGATTGTGTTCATTTAAGTAATTTTCTACTCAAAATCTTGCAACACATGAGCAACATAAGGGGGAACCAGTAGTATCAACTGAATATTCAGATGCATAATAAAGATATGAGGCAGAGGGCAATAATTTAAACTTCAGTATTTATGCCGTACAAAGTTATTGCATGGTTCCAAAAGACTTGAATTTACAGTCACTGATCACTGTCTAAAATTGGAAAAGCTGGAATCTACATCTGGAACAACATATGTGAATAAGTGTTATCAGACATTTTATTACTGCATTAACTCTTTGACACATGTTGTTTATGTGCATGCTTCACCCTACACTGATGCATTAGTTATATGTATAGATGTTTTTTCAGTTACACATTTGTCTTTTTGTGGTTTGAGAGCTTGACTAAAGTTCATGTTGAATAAAGGAAAATGTATATGACACCCTTTCTTTTTTTAAAACTACTTCGTTCATTCTTTAAAGCTGCAGTCCATAAGTTTTGCCTCTTTGTCACCATCTCTGTTTGAGACCTGCAATTGCAGATATCTGTGGAATTATCTTCTTTGCGTGGGTTGTGCACCGGCACAGCTCCAGCGTGGATGAATCTAATGTTTTGAGGAGTATGTGTGGCTACACCGCACCAGTGTGGATACTGTACTTCGGAATCACAGATTCTAGCCTACGTCTTGGAAGTATGACCCAAACAGGAATTTTCACCATATATTGTCATCTGAACAAGTAACAAGTCTGCCACTTTTGTTCTGACCAACTGAGGAGAAAAGCAATACAATAAATTGCACTACCAATGGTGATTAAATCTAACGATCGGTTAGCTCATATCACATCAATCCGTGCAAATTATTATTATTGTGTGACGAGTGGGGGCGGGGCCGAGAGCCGTGGGAACGGAGCGAGGCCGGTGGAGTAATTGATAATGAGCGACACCTGCACCACTCACCGGTCTCGAGTCCCACGGAGGAGCTCCGGAAGGATAAAAGGAGGAATTACGACAGTGAAAGAGGAGAGAGGACCAGGCCTGGACTTTATTTTGTGTTTTGTGTGCGGCAGTCGTCCGCGAGGGGCTGACGCTTTACTTTCATTTTGTGTTTGTTTATTTTATTAAAGTTTTGTTTAAATGTTCGCCGGTTCCTGCCTCCTTCTTCCCATGACTACAAACGTTTGTTACACACACAAACAAAAACAAACACATACACGCAAACCCGACCTACGAACGGTGTTACATTGGTGCCGAAACCCGGGAGGAAAGAGGGACACGCTGTCAGAGAGCCCTCACTGCTGAGGGGGATCGCGGTCCTGAGGAGATCGGGCAGCAGGAACGAGCGGAGAGACCGCCGGTGGCTGCCCGAGGCGGTGGTGCTGGAACGATGGAAGACGAGGTGGGACGGAGAGCTCGCTGCCGCAGGGGTGGCTGCCATCCGAGAGGGAGCGGAGGAGTCGGCCCCATTCGCCAGGAGGCCGGAGCCTGCTGCCGTCCGCCATGATTGGGGAGGAGCAGGGAACGGGGGACTCGCTGCCGGCTGCCCTCAACAGGAGGAGCCATCGCCGTCCGCCAGGGGTTGCCTCTTTACTTTTATTTTGTGTTTGTTTATTTTATTAAAGTATTTAAATGTTCGCCGGTTCCCGCCTCCTTCTTCCCGTGACTACGAACTGTGTTACATATTGTTACTTTGTTCACAAATTGTTAACGTTAATAACATCAGCATTGGGTGACTATGTGTATGTAGTGTCTATTAGTGGTACATGTAGATTTCAATTTCTGTACAGTCTAATCTCTAATTGTCATACCTTTTGAATTTCATATAAAGAAACTCTTTTAACCCAAAAAGCAAATTATTCTTCCTTAGAACTGGTTCTCTTTAAAATACAAATATTGTGTAATCCCACGTATATAGGCTATCTGTAATCAGATGCACATTTAAAACTGGAATATAATCTAATTTCAGTCACTTACATGTGTTTCATTAACACATAATCCTCTCTGGATTACGATCCGTCATCAAAATGATAAATTTAATTATTCCAGCTGCTGTGTGAAAAGGCTATAAACGATCCGCAGGATCCTCACATGCGATATAGCCTACTATCTGGGACGCCTTCTTTATGTTTACAGACGTGACGTAATGACGTGGCGGCATGCTTGAATTTCCCACAAATTCCTACCAGTACCACTCAAATTAGAAAACGTTATTATAAGATTACCGATGTAAATCGGGCTAAGTTAAGGAGTTTTTTTTTCAAGTTTTGAACACTGGCTGGTACTTGCTCAAAAATTTTATAATTTTTCATTAAAAAGGACTGCAGCTTTAAGTAAACCCACTGTACAGTGGTTAGATTCACTGTTTTGTGACAAGCTTAAGAATATATCATTAGCTATGTTTCCATCCAAAGTTGCGAATTTTACTTATTCACAAAAATTGGAATATCACATAAAACATTCGCAAATAAAGCACCGTTTTCATCCAGTGATATTAAGAAATCATCCCTTCCTGATAAACTGGTGCCAAATATCACTAAGAAAAAGGTAATATGCTGCAGTAGGAGGCTGCAGTTTCATACATAAATTACTTGAGCCTCAGAGCGCGCAGACGAAATGCAATAAAAGCAGTAATGTTCTCTTGCTTTCGAAGGCGGATGCATGCTGTTTGGGAATGCAGTCATGAAAGACAGTTCTGGAAGGTAATTATACCGAACCACTTTGACTACAGACTTTGGCTTAAGCATGTAAGAATGACCAAAACAACATTTCAGATGCTGTGCAGCGAGATCGGTTAGTCCAGTTATGCCATCCCATAGACCAAAGTCACTTTACTTTGTTAATGCGCATCAAGGAATTTATTCTGTACATGCGTTTCCACCTAGTTTTTGCGCATGTTTTCTTATCAAATAAAAGAACTATCCAACTCAGTTGAGCACATAAGTTTTTTATGCACATTTTTAGAATTTATGCACATTCTTTGGTGTTTCCATTCAGCGTTTTTTAATGCAATATTCCAAAATGTGCATGAAAATAGGTGGATGGAAACATAGCTATTAATACATTTTTTTACTTGTTTTAGGTATAAACTAACTAAAAACAAGTGTTTAACAAATTAGTAATTAAAAACCTTATTGCATATTGTTTAAAAGCTTTGTGATCTACCGTCTGATAGTATGGTATAAATCAATACATCAAAAGCAACGATCAGCACTGATCTGTTATTTTCATTTGGCATATGAGCTGGAACATCAGTGGACATATATAATGAAAGACTATGACCCTGAAAGAAAGAGAGTTATAAACACAAAGTGGGGACCTGAGCATTCCACACTGAGATCAAATATTGTCTGCCTTCCCCTCTTGAAACCCCACTGATTAATGACAAAATGACATGAGCCCAGACCAGACAAAATGTACACACACAGCAGACTCCTGACTTCTTTCACAGTGATAGACAGAGAGAGATCTATACACACGCTCTCACAAATTCAGGACAATGTCTGATCAGACACACAGACACCAGGCGCTTATGGTATTAGAAACATGAAACCATACACAATGAGAACCACACATTATGGTTAAAGGGTAAAAGCAGTTCTTGTATTTCAAGAGCATTTGGCAGTGACTATATTTGTGTATATGGTTTCTCATTCAATTATTAAATTAGATTCCTACCGGGTTACAGAACTGGAAATGGTTTTATTGAACCCCAAAGGAATCTTTTCCATCATAACGCACATACAGAATAAATGTATTACACAATGTAATGCCCCACGGTTTCCACATATGTGACCCTGGACCACAAAACCAGTCTTAAGTCGCTGGGGTATATTTGTAGCAATAGCCAAGAATACATTGTATGGGTCAAAATTATCGATTTTTTCTTTTATGCCAAAAATCATTAGGATATTAAGTAAAGATCATGTTCCATGAAGATATTTTGTAAATTTCCTACCGTAAATATATCAAAACTTCATTTTTGATTAGTAATATGCATTGCTAAGGACTTCATTTGGACAACTTTAAAGGTGATTTTCTCAATATTTTGATTTTTTTGCACCCTCAGATTCCAGATATTCAAATAGTTGTATCTCTGCCAAATATTGTCCTAACAAACTATACATCAATGGAAAGCTTATTTATTCAGCTTGCCGATGATGTATAAATCTCAATTTCAAAAAATTGACACTTAAGACTGGTTTTGTGGTCCAGGGTCACATATACACTTCTGTTCAAATGTTTGTGGTTAGAAAGAAATGAACACTTTTATTTAACAAGGATGCATTAAACTAATCAAAAGTGACAGCAAATGTTTGTTTTACTTTCTATTCAATTCATTAAAGAATTCTGAATAAGTTTCCACAAAAATATTACGCAGAACAACTGTTTTCAACTTTGATAATAATAAGAGCACCAAAGAAGATTTCTTAAGTAATATCACAATATTACTGTTGTTTTTAATGCATTTCTGATCAAATATGTGGCTTTGATGAGCATAAGAGACTTTTTTAAAAACATTAAAATAGCTTACCGACACCCAACATTTTGAACAGTAGTGTACATGTAGGTTTTCATCTCTAAAACACTTCTGTGTTTAGGAAGTATGTGAGTGTGATGAGTCAACAAGCCAGGAATGTGATCTTAATCGATCAGAATCCGGCATTCAACTGTGGTATATGACTATATATATGCTTACCTCCACATAGACGGGCCTGTTCTCAGTGATGGTGAGGAAGGACTGAGTGCTTGGGTAGTGAAACGGAGTGTTATACAGTTCCATGTTGAAGGTAACATTGTCTAGAGAGTCTACAATGAAATCATCTGATCCGATACCACTGTCAACTGGGGTGTCCTGGTTTTTACGGTATGTGCAGTTAAACTAAGGACAGAGAAACAGAGAGTTGGAAAATATTAATATGCATGGAAAATATTACAAAATGTAGTAAATTTTACTTATTTTTTCATCACATAAATGCAGTAGGAGAAAAACAGACTCAAAAAATTCATGTTATATATAAATTTTTGGGTGAACTAATCTTGCAGTACCATTTATGAATACTACATGACATGTAAATATCATACCAATATAGTTGCACGATGTCCGTTTTCAGGTGAAATTCTTTCTGTCACATCCGGATCTCCTGGTATTACAACATCTCCAAACTCCAGATCTTCATATTCAAAGGGCCAGCCGCTTCCATCCTTCTGTTCTGATTGGCTAATAACAATCTGTCAATCACAGACACACTTAGTTCATGACTTCTCAATAATAAGTCAACGTAAACCCAACAATTTCCTAACAATCGTACAATTTCCTCTATAAAACTCTCCTTCGACATGACATTGCTTCACTCTGTTGCTTAGCACAGATACAGTCAAAGATAATCGAAATGCATACTTGCCAAAGGTCTGCCGAAACAGATGAGAAAGCTGGATTTAATACATGGGAATGCACAATTTCAGCAATGCGACTCCCAAGGCAGATGAACAAAAAAAAAACATCTCAGTTCTTCTCATCGGAAAAAACACGACAATCCATTCACATTATAGTATGAGAATCACCTCCCTATGTGAGCTCAGAAGAGTTTGTGGGTTCAAAGGTGAAAGTGTCCTGTGAACATTGTCTAATGGAGGTGAAATTGATGCACACAAGACTTGCCAATTTGTCATAGGATTGTCATTGCAACAACAACCTCCTTTGATGCTTTCTGGATCTTTCTCTGTGAGCCAGTACTGTGCTCTGACCATATGGGTCACATCGTTTTAATTGCCCTTGAGGATTAGAGTTCACAGTAAAGGATAAATATTTGGGAGGTCGCCCAGTTTTTTTAATGGGTTCAAGGCTAAATGTGTTGTTAGGAATTTCCGCTAGAAATTATCATAGAAAATCAGTGTGGAAGTGAATCATCCCTTTTGGGTGAAAACACACTTATAGGACCGATAAACAGAGAAATCAGTTATAGCGTGTTGGAGGGGACATTGACCCTGAATACCCACATGCATCAGACAAAGCAACGCAAACAAGGACTAGATTTCACAGTCTGATACTATTGATTGTATATTTGCTTTAGTACTCACTGAATTGATATAAAGGACCACTGGGCTGGGGTGGGAGGGAATTTTGGTGGTTTGGCAGCCAGACAGGGGCGTCTCCAGTATATAGTGGGTGTTGTTGGAGGTTGCTTTGCATTGGGAGTCCTGAAGAGTGATATTGGGTTTTCCAAACCCATTGGCCTGTGAGGACAAAAACCTCAACCTTTGACAACATATACAACATATATTGCAACGTAAATCTGAAATCCATTGCGTGTTTCAGTTTCTGAAAGTGACAAACAAGACTTGCAAGCTGGCCTAACTCTGCTCAAAAGCATTTTGATTGTAGAATGAGGGTTTTCTCTTCCTCTGAAGTGGTCTATTACACCACTCTTTGGTTTCTGACATCATTGCATATGGCCCACACATTCTGGGAATATTCACACTGCGTCAGCTTGAGGGAAAACAAGGTGTCTCGCACGCACCATTTCTGCACTTCTTTAACCTTTTTATATTGTTCTTACCAGTGTTAGAGAAGCTAATTTGAAACTATAGCTTATCTAAAGTAGTTTAATAACACTTAAGCTACAAATTTAAACGAGTACAGTAGTTAGCTACATTTCAAGCTACCCTACTAAAAAAGCAACAAAAGAATAGAAATGCATCAAAAGTGTTTAAATATTCAAACATGCCCTTCAAAGTTTTAGGTTAAGGGGTTTGTTTGTTTGTTTTGTTTGTTTGCTTGCTTTTAAAAAAAATTATACTTTAATTTAGCACGAATGCATTAAACTATTCAGACATGACAGCAAAGATCTTGGGATTGTTACAAAAAAATAATCTATGTGAGCTAATGAAAAATTTAGTAGTAGTAGTCCCACTACTTTTAGTTAGTTACTCCGCAATACTCATTCTTACATCTCAATATTTGTGCTTAGGTTATGTTTCCTGTTACCTGTAGAGTTTCCTTGTCGATGCTGACCACCATTTTGTTCTTCTCACACTGCACACTGAATCCTACATTCGAAGCCCCCTGCTGCTCCTCGGGACCCCCAGCCTGATGATCACGCTCCTCAAGAGACGGGGTCAGAGGTGGGAATGACAGGCCCTGGTCCGTGGATGGCAGAAAGGGAAACGGGAACCTGTTCCGTGCAAGGGAATCCCGGGCGCTGGGCTTAGGTAGTGGGTTGGTATTGCGGAGAATGGACAACTCTGGTGGGAACATTCCCTCATCCATGATCCCTAGATCTGGAAGTGACAGCAGTTGAGATTGAAAAATCACTCTGATTGACAGCTTCTTGTTGTTAATGCAAATGCAAGGAAATCACACACAAAGCAAACACCGTAATAACCAACTCACATTAGCTTGTGAAATGTATAGTTATTTTTATCAATGCTGATTTTTTTCTTCAGTGAATTGAGTATTTTTATCTTGTTTTCCCGTACAAAATAATATTATGAGATACATTTACTTAAAAACCAACATATTAACAATTGTTCTTGATTCAGGTTTTATATGTCTATAAGAAAATGGCTTTTTTTTATTAAGCATTTTGCAGTTGTTTTAACACTAGCATTTTAATTTGGTGTTATGTTACTGAAATCTGAATGTTACTGAAATAATTTTTTTGCAGTGTATTCAATGAATTAGGTTTATTTATAATTAAGACTTATTTACTAATTTAGCGTAATGTAACCATTTTGAGTTTAGACTTTTCATATCTTCAGTTACTGCTCTTGCCTTGTTCTCTGAGGTGCAATTTGAAGTGGTTGGCAACAGGGGTGTTGGTGTAGGAAGTGACGGGTTTGAATCCATTTTCCTCTGCCCACTGGATGAGAGCCTGAGATCCTGCGGGCAGCTTCTGTTTCACCGTCTTTGACACCTGCATCAGCCTTTCTGTGTCTTCACTCAGGCTGACGGTATCTGACGTCTGAGAAGGACAGAGGGGAAGAACAAAATAACATGCATTCACTTCACATGCAGAAACATAAAGGAATACAGTCAGAAGTGTTCATTCTTTGAGACCAGTTCAACTCCAAATTAGTTTTTCTGAGACACATTTCACAACTCTTAAAACAATAAGCCAAAGTTGTTCTTGTTTTCATTAACATACAGTATTCTGATCTAATACCTTATCTTATGATCCAAAATTAACATTCGCTAAGCCCTGAATGGAAGTAAAGAAATGTTGGCCAGAAAAGATATTGCAACATAATGCATGTTTTAAATCAAATTGCAAGAATGGTAAAACTTAAAAAAAAAAACACGTCAGTGCTCAAATGCCAAACAATGCTTACATTTTCGGTGTAAATTTTATCATCAGAACTAATTCCTAATTCCTTTTTTTATGTTGAATATTTTGATTTAATATTGAAAGGGAAAAAACAGAAAATAGTGTATTTTTAAATTTTTCAAAAACAAGAATTTGGCTTGATTTTTCTTAAGGTTAAAGGCTTAGAAAATGGATAAAAATATTCAAGTTGTCAATAATTCTGTTTCCAATGTTAAATAAAAAATGAATGAACGCAATGTACTTGGATGCATATGTCTGAGCTTATAGTTACAAATATGCAATATTAAAATATAAAATTGTCATATCGATGCAATTAAAAAAAAAATATGCAAAACCGTTTTTTTTAAATCATACGACATTGGTCTTTATTGCAAAACATTTGGACCATCCTCATTACATATATATCTGTAGTTTCGACAAAGTGAGTCATGCTGCTGTTGATCTATGACCAATTTACCAGGTTCAGTTTGAGTGTGGTTTGAGATGCGTCAAATTACATAGGAATGATATGTTAGCTTCTCTTTGTTCTTTGTTGGGTGTGAAGGGCAGATAGTCCTCATTCCCAGCCGTGTTTCCCACACCAGGCTGGACAATGAGCTCGAGCCAATCTGCCAACAGTAGCAGGGCTTTGATTTTACAAGGCTGTGGATCGTATCACATGCATAACTTACATTCTCCCATGCTCTAAAACACTGTAACTGATTCACTTGGACACAGACATGTTCAATCAAACAAATTCATGGAGACAGATGCTTTTCACACTATCTTAGACATTCACATAAAAATTCTCTAATGAACTTTGTGACTGCCAATGCCAACTACCATAGCATAATCTAGGAACACTGTACCCCAATAGTTTAATTCCAAAATTCTGTGAAATACTGTGTTAACTATTGAGTCTTGGAGCATGTGTCAATTTCTTTAACTTCAACTGCTGCCATTTAAAAATATAAACATTCTTATATAAAAACCCCTGATGTCTACTGTACTGTTTTGGTTTCTGTCTTTGTATATTCAATGAGAGATCAGTATGTGAAAGAATCACACTGTACTTGTATATAAAGTACTTTTCTCTACATTACTCTTTTCCAGTTTAGAAATACATCCATAAAATATCATATAAACACCTTAAAACTCTTAAAAGTAATGTGACTTGTTATAATGACACTGCAGATTTTTTCTAGTAAGCAGCACATAAAAACGCACAAATATTTAGCATTAAATTACACAGTGTGCGCAATCGCTTTCCAAGAGCAGTGCAGTGACAGTTTCAGTGGTGTGTCTTGTGCTGCGCTATCTGAAACCAGCAGCCAGACGCTCCCATAATTCATATTCTGAAGTGCCAGGCCAACACTACAATAAAAACACTCCAAAGGCTCTGGCTGAAGAAAAACTCACTACACTCCTCTTTCTGTTATTACTCCATTTCATGACAGGCCTCCAGATCTAACAGTCATTGGATCAACTTGCTATCTTTTGCTCATTCTTTTGACACAGAGAAAAACCATTATATACAGTTTACTTACCAACTATAAAAAAAAAAGTATAGATTTTTTGACAGTAAAGACGTAATGTTACAACCCTGAAAAAAAAACCTAAATTGTGGTTTTCAGACTTCACTAAGCAACACAGACATATTCGAATGTGATAATAACAAGAAAGCCTTGTTGAAAATAAGAATGTTCTTTCAAAAACATAAAGAAAAATCTGTATATAACAGTAGTATTTATCTGATCCTTTTCTTAATTTTTTCAACATTACAGCTGGAATTTTATAACAACATGTAATTTTCGAAAAACAATCCTGCTAAAAATCATTTGCATAAAATGCAATCTTTAAACAGTATATTTGTCTTAAACTTCCTCTAAACTTTCTTTAAACATTATAAATTAGTATGTAAAGCAACAATGGAAAAAAAATAGTCATGAGGGATTTGCTGTCTTTGCATTTACATTATATATTTTGCATGTAGCCAGTAATTGAGAAATCATACCACAATGTCCAGTTTGCCGATGACGCTGTGGGCTTTGATTACCCAATTCACTGACTTCTCACATTTCAGAAGCAACACAACATCACGATGGAGCGGGGCGTCACCATCCAGCGGCCTTAAATCCACAATCACATCCACCTGGAATGCACTACTCAGAGAGAAAGAGAGAGAGTGGGAATGGAAGAAAGGCCATAAGAATCTTGGAAAAATGAATCTTCATTTTTAACATGTTTTCTGTGTCTCGCCAATTGATTAAAAATCTGGACCGCTTCCTAGAAAACAAAGCTGGACACATGTGAAACAGACCACATAACGCAATGCTGGGATCCATCATGATGCTTGCATATCTTCAGATCTGTTTTTCATTTTTGAGTCACTATTAGGCAATAGTGAGTGATATTGGCGGGGGCGGAGAGAGTTCTACCCGGCAGAGTTTTCCAAAATCAACAATACCCTAGTTCCTGCCTATTTCCAAATAAACCTTTACAGAACCGGAGGAAACACAATGACAACCTAAAATGACAAATACAAAGCGACATGCACGCACATTTACACAAGAAAGCAAACACACCCACCCATGAGCGCCCACATACACACCATGGTATACTAAACACAGAAACACATTTATGCATAGTATGTACTTCTTTTATGTGAAATGGATGTCTGGAAAGGCCTTCAGGTGTCTTTCAACAGCAGATTAAATCATATACGCTACCATTTAAAAGTTAGGGGTTAGTAAGGTTTTTGTTCATGTTTTTGAAAGACGTCTCTTATGCTCACCAGGGCTGCATTTTACCTGATCAAAAATGCAATCAAAACAGTAATATTGTGAAATATTATTACAATTTAAAATAACCGGTTTCTAAAATTGTATTTATTTCTGTGATGGCAAAGCTGAATTTTTCACCGATTTTTTTTAAGGTTGCTTTGATGAATAGAAAGTTTACGTTTATTTTTTGGACCAATGCAAACGTATTTACTTTTCCATCACTCAATTTAATGCATCTTTGCTGAATAAAAGTATTAATTTCTCTCAGACAATAATACTGACCCCACATTTTTGAATGGTAGTGTACATTAATTGCATTTCTCTGTATTTAATATGAACAAAATGCATATTCTGTGCTCTTCATTTTGTTGTGCAAGCACTAAAAAGCTAAGAAAATAATATGAAAGTGCAAAAGACAGCGATTTTACTTGTGTTTCAAACTGTTGGTGTAATTACAACTTCTAAGCTTCCAAAATGAGTTCAAACTTCTAAGAATCACCTGAACATTATATTCACTTTACTCTGCAGGAGCTGTATTACAGAAACTTCTTAGTTTATTCCTGACATAAGATTTAAGAAAAAAAAATGTTTGGATATTTTTGTAACACAGGAGAACAAAAAAGGAATGCAGTTCAAGAGTCTTCTCCTCACCTGCTGGAGTTTGGTGCCTGGAGCTCAATGATGTGGACCTCCTGGTCGTGATCAGGACCTGAGAGAACACACCCTGTGGATGGCTGGGGCTGGATGTAGCTTGCCAGGTAGTTTAGAGACAGGAACTTGTTATCGATCTTACAGGTCTCGGAGAAGACGGGGTCTGAAACAAATATGAGATACGTTTAGGCTAAGGGCTAGAAATTTTGAGGACCCAGACATGTTTGACACATTCACCACATTCACCAACAGTTAGTTACAGTCCTATAATCTTATATTTAGTATAATAGCACTGGAACATTTCACTGTTTGTATCACTTGGCTTGTCTGTATTTGCTGTGTGCCAGACCACAGCACAAGAGCAGGAATGGAAACAGAGTGAAGTTTGTGGGTTTTTTCATAGTGGTCAAACTATTTTCAGCGACCACTGGTGATGCCCATACCTTAAAAGCAGGTTGGCCAAATGCCGATATCGATAACACTGTTCCAAGGTTTGGGGAGCGATAAATGATAAAAAAATATACTGTGAAATATTATTACAATTTAAACTGTTTTCTAACAGTTTGTAAAATGTAAATAGTTTTCTATTTTATTATTAATGTATTATTAAAAATATGTAATATGTAATTTTGCTCAGTTTTTTAAGTTGAAAACAGTTGTGCTGTTTTTTTATTTAAGAAAATTTTTTTTTTTTTAAATCCAAAAGAACAGCATTTATTTTAAATAGAAAATACATGTATTAAAAAAAAAAAGTTCTTATGGTCACTTTTAATCAATTCAATGCATCCTTTCTGAATAAAAGTATTAATTTCTTTCAAACATACAAACAAATAAATAAATTCAAATCTTACTGATTCAAAACTTTTGATCCAAAAATTAATTGTACATAGACATGCTAAAATGAATAATAATAATAATAATAATTTTTTCAACATTTAATTAAAACAACGATGATATTCTCACAATATTGTCCTAATTTGTAAGTCGCTTTGGATAAAAGCATCTGCTAAATGACTAAATAAAAAAATTATAATAATAAATAAATAAAAAATGGCCAAATATTGGCAGATTAATCCCTTATAAATTCTTATTAATCAGTGAAAACACAGTACTCTGACTGACTTGTCCTGTTGCAGAAAATAAAAAATTGTTCCGTGCAAAAAATAAAATATTCCCTGAAAAATAATAATAAATAAATAAATAAAATCCTCTCGGCTCTTGAACACTGTTTTCTTTGCTCCTCCACAAAAGAGATAATGGCTCTTCTCTTTGCCCCAGAGAAACAGAAGACAGATGCTTCCTTATTTGGCCATTATGCTTTTGGACAAAACGCAAGGGTGACGAGTGTGAACTCATCATGAAAAGGTTGGCATCTCATACTCTCGGCTCTTTGAGGTACTGGGGGAAAGAGGGTTGCCTGTTCTCTACAGCAAACAGATCGGAAGCATGTCCGCTCTCATGCAGAGCTACAAAGGGTAGAGATAGAGTAGAAGGCCAGAACTCTCCTGTAGAGGTAAACACAGACTTTTGAGTCACTGCCAAACCACAAACTCAAAATGACACGGGGCCAAATGTTTTACGGGCCTGATCGAAACAGGCTCAGAGACTGGAAAAGCGTACTTTGAACGATGCAGTCATTACTTTTTTCTAGTACTTGAATCTTATGTTCTTTTACGGACTGAAAAATGAGCAGCAGCAGTTTAACCGGGCAACCTGACAGCAGAGAGATGCTGAAGTCAGATGTGTTGCTGGTTTGGTCTTAGAACTCAGCAGGGGAAACACGATGGAGCCCTGGGTGAAACACACAGCCGGATCTGTCCTTTTTTTCTTTCTTCAAACAAGTCCTGCGGCTCCCTGCGCTAATGGCGCGTATTTTGCAAGTATCTGTTTCTACTTTCTCACTTTCATGCCCTCAACAAGTAAACAACAACATCTATTTGAATGTGGCAGCCATGTCTGACTCAAACATCATATCAAAGTCCAACAGTCGGTTTCAAGTTAAATTCCCCCAAACCATTTCCTTTGAGAATAAGCCAATTTCCCCCCTACGGCTCATGTCATCGGGCAGATGGCTAAGATACTTTGCCATCTTGCAGGGCTTCCTGGCACTGCTATAAATTTGGACTTTCTGTTTTGGGCTCTATTTTCTTTTATGCTTGTTCTATACCTTCCCTGCCAAACTTTCCCTTTACACATTCCCTTTTTCCTCTCAGTCTGCTATTCTTCCTCATCCTTCTCTTTTTAAAAGGACTGTTGTGAAAGGCTTCAGGTTTGGCAAAGGGCCTGTACGCACAAGCTGGCAGTTAAGAGTTTTCGCCTGAAACTCTTCCTGTATGTTTACTTGGTCTTTCCATCAATTCTCCATCACTTGGTTGCTTATGAGTCTGACAGAAAAGAAGGGAGTGACACGCAAGCAAATCAACTGATACAAATGAGAGGCAGAGAGAAAATCTGCCAGTTAAAAAGCCCACAGATTTTGCCATGTTGTTTTTAAAAGAAACTGAATGTTGCCCAGTGGAAATCAGAATGACTTGAGGTGGCTTCTTTGGTATTTGTGTTATTACCCATGGGTTTGGTTACTAAACACAGTCAATAGGCACCATTGAGAGTGAATTAGCATGTGCTGGGCCATGATTGAAGTTCAAAGGCAGCTAAAAACAAATAATTTTCTTAATCAGTATTTGATTTGAAGTAATTATGCTATATTATCAACAAAGATTGGATTCAATCTTTTTGTCAACTTCTTATCTTTCATTTAGGACTGGTTTTGTATTTATATTTGCTTCTGATCAATCGTAGGCCTCATTTATCTAAGAGTAGGCACCTAATTTTTTGAGTGAAAAAAGCTAAGCAATATTTTGAGGCCGGGTCCTTTTTGCTCTTTAACCTCGTAAGTGTGATAGGGTTCTGAACACAACACAAGGGATATATATATATATATATATACAATTCTAATAGAATAAAATAATATATATAACCATAATGTTCTGAACAAATTAAATTAAGTTTATTTTTACATTTTGAATTACATTTATTTTTCTTAATTATTTAAAAAAAATATATATATAAGAAATTTGGTGTGATAAGAAAAAAATTTCAAGTTATAGTCACTGTAAAGTCTTACTATATTTAGCTTCAAGTATTTGCATTTAAGCAAATTTTTATTTTTATTTTTACAAAAAAGACCAAAATACTGATTTGAAACTTTGTCATGAACTCAAAAGTATATTAATAATAATTATAAAAACGTTTTGAGCAACACGTACCTAAAAAGGGAATTCTAAAATGTTGTGTGTGCTCATATTTACATACCCTCTCCAACCTTGATGTAGATGTCGTGGGCCATCTTGAGCTCGCTAAAAGAGGTAACTGCATGATAGCGTTGATGGGCCCAAGAAAGCAGGTGTTCATTGCCATGAGGAAGACTTTCCACCTTCACCTCACACGACTCAGAGAAATTTCCTGCCTCAAAGTGCACTTCAGATCCCTCTGCAACCTAAGAATTCAACAAAATAAAGCCGTTAACACATTTTCTACAACAGAGTTGTTAAATTCTTGATTCTGATTGGTTGATTGATCAATTTTCAATAACTAAACAGCTATGTAGTAGTTCCAGGTTTAATAACTGCCAGTTCCATATCACTTTGACACAGTAGCTTCTGAATTAGTAATGGAAATGTTTAACAATTGTATTACAAAGAGAAACTGTCAGATTTTTGCTGCCTGAGCCACCCTAGCGTACAATACAAACCCCTTTTGTTAACTTGTGGAGTGTTTGTTCCCCTTGACAGTTCAAGAGACAAAGATCTCTCTGTTGATGAAGACAGGCCCATAAAACTCAAAGCTGTATTGATATGCACATCCCATTTTACAGCGAGAAAGTCTGAAGTAATAAAATTTAAGGGCAAAACTATAGATTATGAGAGGAAAGGAAAAAGAGTATCAAAACAGGCCTTTCCAAAATGAAACCTTCCATGCGATCTTTGCCAAAACACATCTTTAACACTCTGCCCTGATAGTTTTTTTTCACACTTTGAATGTGTGCTCCATATTTTCACACACGGTCCTCTTACACAATAAGGTGTCTGCTTTCCACTGTTTATATAACACACTGCTGTGCATCAGAGGAGATGGGCAGGAGGTTATTTTGGATGGACGGCACACGGCTGAGATTAGCCTTATAGAAACACATCTTTAACACTCTGCCCTGATAGTTTTTTGAAACCTTCTTTGAATGTGTGCTCCATATTTTCACACACGGTCCTCTTACACAATAAGGTGTTTGCTTTCCACTGTTTATATAACACACTGCTGTGCATCAGAGGAGATGGGCAGGAGGTTATTTTGGATGGACGGCACACGGCTGAGATTAGCCTTATAGACAACATATGTACACACTTTCACACATGCACACCATCAAAGTCAGACTTTAAGGGGATCAAATACTTAATGTCAAGCAGTATGCAGCATTTAGACTCTGCAAATGTGCACAGAATACTACATTTGCCAAAATATGCAGTATACACACTGATAACGCTGCACAAAACACTATCGCACAATGCACTCTTTCATTTCCATTTTCCATTTTTTTTTATATTCATTCAGTCCTATTCATTAGTTAACGTATACTGGTATTACATTCCAAATATGAGCTTAATGTATAGCAGACAGTGATTGTTTACATGCAGACCTTTTGTCCATGTGAATACATTAAATCTGACTGCAGATTGCAAACATACTGTTTATATAGACAGATGTGCATCACATGTATTACGAAAACAATTTTTGTGCATGCGAAGAGCAGCATTTATGCTGGGAAATGCAAGCAGCTGACTAAAGAAGTTAGTCACGAGAAAACCTTTCCAAGAATTTGAACTCTCAAAATTATTTTTTCCATCAATAACTAGACATGGAAAAAAGTATGTAGCAAAGATTGGTGGGAGAGAGATGTCCTGCTGTAATTTACAGTTTGGGAATTATAGGATAAGGAGTTCAATATAGGAATTCATTTTTGTGCTATGTGACTTTAATAAAGAAAGCACAGCCCCTGTAGAAAATGCAATCATGTTGAATTTTGATATGTATAAAAACACTGCACTATGTATGTACGCAAGTGTTATAAATAAGGTGAAAACAGTTAAATTTAAAGGTTTACATGACAATTATTCTTCAATCATTTAAAATATGCACCTTTTAAATATGCATTTTCTATGCATTACATTAAAATTTTCATTTTCGACAGAGATCAGTTTACTTTTTCAACTGTGTTTTCGAGTACTTTTCGTTGTATTTGACCTATCATTTTGATTATAAAAAGATCCTTATTCTACATGTAAACATAGTTAGACAGAGAGCAAGCGAGAGCAGTGTTAGCGTAGTAGTGTACAGGAAGAATAACACAGCATGTACACTTCACAGCTGTCATAGCAGCTCACGACTGAGGAGTCCTGTCAGCATAAGCACTGCTGTGTACTTCCGCCAGCTAACCTTTCATCCAGGATACTCTAACTATGTGTTACGTGCTTGATTTCCTTCAAATGCTATGTTTAAAGAATGAGATGCAAATTATAGCAATTACAGAGAGTGTAATGAGAGCAAAAGATCAAAGTAGGTAAATAGGTAAGAGGTAGGTAAGGTGTGTGTTTAAGTTTAATTTAACAGTTGTGCATATGCTCTTGTAAATGTATGAAGCATTGTGTTGTGAGTTTCTCTGCATGTCGTCTTGCTTGACTAGGGCGGGCTTTGCTCTGAAAGTCCTCCCTTTTGGCTCCAAATGGACCTTGGGTCCACATGCTCCATTTCAGAGAGATAAACATTCACATATGTTGAAAAACTCGCCGTACAGCTCCACACAGCCAAGCACACGGTCTAGACAGCCCAGACTCTTTACATTTCCATGCTTTTTCCACTCATTTCTCTCTCTCATTCTCCCAAAGGTGTTCTTTCTGCGCTCAGCCGGCCCCGTGCTGGCAAACCCAATTAAACCATTACATCACACCACAGCGCTGATGGACCCCATACGAGCTGCACAGAGAGCCAGACAGCCAATCTGAACTACAGCCAGGGTCCTGTGTACTATTGTGCGGTGACAGACAGAAGAGGTGTAGTAATGGAGAGGGAGAGATCAAGAGAGGCATATGACGTGCTGAAGGAGCTGAGATCTGTCCCGGTGCATGACCCAGTACCAGGAGGAACATCTGCTCGACCTCTGGACGGCTCCCCAGGCAAACACCCCATCCTTGCCAGAAGTGATACATTTCAAAAAGAAAAAGAAAAAAGCATGAGAAAGGCATAGAGGCCGTCGAAGAATTTAGGACTCGGTTGAAGGTTATTTTTAGGGTTCCTCTGTACTGTAGACAGTGTGTTGAACTGTGCAGTTTTCCTGTTAAAGGAATATTTAGGGTTCAATACGTTAAGTTCAGTCAATAGCATTTGTGGCCTAATGTTGATTATAATAAAAACAACATAATAATAATTTCAACACATTATTTGTTTATTATTAGAATTTTATTTATATATTTATTTATTTTAAATAATAATTTTTGTTTTATTTTTAGAATTTTATTTTTATATATTTTTATTACTTTAACATTTAGTTTTTAAATACATTTAATACATTTTAAAAAGTAATTTATTCATGTGATGGCAAAGCTTAATTTTCATGCTCAAGAAAAATATATTATTTTACTTATTATGTTCTGCTTTTTTATTATTTTATTCATTTATCTTTTTTTTTTTTTGGAAACCCTGAATTTTTCAAGATTTTTCGATTAATAGAAAGTTCAAAGAACAGCATTTATTTGAATAAATGCTTTTATATGTCTTAAATATATGTATTTTGATCAATTTAACGCATTAATGCAATGATTAAATAGTTTATTTATTTTTTAAGCCTATTGACCCTAAACTTTACACAGAAAAAGGAAAAAAAAAATCACACTAATGTCATCATGTTAACATGCATATTGTTTACATTTTGTGGCTATACTACTGAAACAGTGAATATTATATGTTTTACTTTTTTAGGCACATTTACTTCAGTTGAAAGTGTCTCAGATCTGTTTGCATTGTTATTTATTTATTCATTAATTTTCATAGAGGGACAATCGAAAATATTTTTTTTGAGATAAACACTAGCTACAGTACAAATGCTGTCGATTTAATTTACTTGAAAGGGATGACAAGGATAATAATAAAAGGATAATTCCAGGAGAGGAGAGGAGAGGAGAGGAGAGGAGAGGAGAGGAGAGGAGTTTCTGCTGGCAAGCCCAACTGAGCACAGAGGAGTTTATCGATTTAATTGCGGGAATAGGGTTGTAATTAGTTTCAAGGAATTAGAAGGAAAAGCCTAAAACTAAATTAGCTCCAAGCTTTGGGAAGAGTTTCAAACCTCAAGAATTCCAAAAGGGAATATGAAAGCAATAAACCCACTCTGGAGTTCAGCCAGATCCCCGAACCCCCAACCCAAAACCATCTTCATCCCTTCCAAACCCATCAAACTCAATGCCAGCATACAGATGGACAGACATGTTTTTAAATGATTATGGCATATAATACAACACGAGTCTAACTTTTAGTACGGAAATCAAAAGTACAAGTTATATGATTGCCTTTAATTTGGGAGATGATTAGTTTAAATCAGTGATCCACTTTCCTGCAGAGTTTAGCTCTACCCTAATCAAACACACCTGAGTTTGCTAATCAATGTCTTCAGGATCATTAGAAAATCACAGGTAGATTTGTTTGATTATAGGGTTGGAGCTAAACTCTGCAGGAAAGTGGATCTCGCGAGCCAGATTTGAGGATCACTGGTTTAAATACTACCTGAGAAGGACGCACAATGTACATTTTGAAAGAAATATCTGTAGTAATAATGACTTCAGAGTGAGAGGTAAGTAAAAACACAGGTAATTGTGAGATTATGTACATAGACTTTTGTAAACAAAACTAAAACAGAGAGCAATTAAAAGGCAGGTTTATTTTCAACAGTGTGTGTCTCATGAGTGATGTGGTAAGTGTAAGCTGCAGCCCACCTTTATTGAACATAATTAGTGGTGTGTGTTAACAGCAGAATCTCTCCGTGGGAGGCAGTTACCTCAGGCTGTAAACCCTCATCCCAATCCCAAAAGTCAATTCTTATTTCTGTATATTTATGAAACAGGCTCCAGGGTAAATAAGAAAAAAACAGAATTCAGACTATTAGATTATGGTTATATTTGTTATTCCTATAAGCCTTTTTCATCAGAGCATCTCAAAGGTAACTTCTGCTTTTAATTGAAATAATAAAATTATTAAATAAAATATTAATTTATATAAAATATAATACAAATTTTAACTTTGCATTTTTGTATATTAGCAAAGCATACAAAATATATTAATTTAAAAATATTTAAAAAATGAATACATTAAATGTTCTCAGGAGTGATTATGCAGAAAGTCCTTAAATGGAGATGGTTTGGGTGTATACAATTTACAAACTGTTAACATGGTCCTTTACTTAGAAATCAAAATTAAAATCAAAAACATCTCAATTAAAGGGTAAGAACAAATTTATGCATGTATGCGCCTGTTTAAAAGACATTTTAGCATGAGAAACTTTTCTGTTAATATAAGTAAGAACATTTTAGTGAGTGGCACTGCTCAGCTTTGCTCCATATCTATCCAATAAAGATACAAAAAGACTAAGAAAAATTCTGTCCACTGAACAGTGTCTGTATTGGAGCAGAGTCTGATTTGAGAAGAATGGCGTTTCCCTCAGTGTCTTGAGTGTCGTTGCTTCTCAGTCCTGCTCTTCTCACTCTCACAAGAACCCGTCTTGAACATTTCAGCAGGCTTAGCCCTGCATAAATCTTCCTGTTTATGCCTTATCTGTCGGTAAACAGGTCCAGACTGGAGCTTAGCCCTGGGTTAGCTCAGCGATATGAGCTAATGTCCATGCTCTGCTCTCAGGAGTCTGAGTCTGTGTTGAGGCTCACGGGAACTCTGAAAGCCCCTGTGAGGTAACCTGATGGATTCAGAAATGTCCTACAGAGCTGCTGAGTCTTACACAGCCCAACTAAATATCACATCATCCAGCCAAACCAAAATGTTTTATCTACTTCTGCTGAGAAAGCAAGAACAGCCTGACATCTGGCATTTGCTGATCCAAAGGTTTGAAAAATTGGGTTATGAAATTTTACACCTCACTGCTGCCATGGTTTTTACACTGGTTTTGTAATGCTACCTACTGTACATTTACGCCTCAGCCAAAGAAGGCAATATTTGCACAGTTTCCATCACACCTGTGTCCTCAGAATGTCTCAGATTAACATCTGTTTTCCACCTAGTACCCTGCATGCTTCCTAAAAGCATATTTCACTGGATTTCCTGCACCTTCTGCCTATCAACATCTACATATTACAACCATATGTTGAGAATAAGAAAAGATGTCGTGTCAAATGGTTTATATCAATTATAAGCGCACACTAATCTCACTATGAAACGCCCTCTTCTTGAGAAAGCACATTTATCTGTAGTAGTTGATGAAGTGTTTGAAACAGACGTGAGAGTAAAGAGATGTGACGTGAGCTTCAGGAAAAAAAATAAAAAAAACGGGCCATGACGTGCTGAAGAGATGAAGGCAGTAAATACATTTGTGGGTGATTTGTTCCGCTCACTCCAGAAAGCTAATCAAGTTCCTGGCAAAATTCCACGGCCGTGTTCCTGTGAACTGGAGAGAGAGACTGCCGTGGAACAAACAACACCATCTGTCTGCAAGCGCCACAGAAGAGCGTTCCTGCAGATCAACCTCCATCGCAAAACCAATATTGGTCCCGTAATGGTTTCAATTAAAAATCAGAGGGAGAGGAAGACTGTTTTTGCTAACCTCCCAAGGCAATGAAACTCAGGAAAATAACCACTTGGCAAATACAGAAAGAGCAACAAATTTACAACAGCCAAACTTTTTAAAATGTTGCGCCATCATTTCATAAACATCTGCCAGATCGAACACAGTCCCCAATTTAACAAGACCCTGCTGAAGATCACAGTTTAGACCAGAAAGAATTTCCAGGCTGATTAGTGCTGGTTTGATGCTGGTCTAGTCTGTGGATCATAGTAGCCTTCTTGTTTACCACGGTAAGATTACATCAGCCATCCGTATGCTAGTTTAGAACTAACTCTGTACCTTGTTTACACCATTTGTTTAGGCAGAACGTAGCTATTAGGTTGCAAGCTCTCCGTAAATTAACATGCAGTTGCGTAGCATGACATTAACAAAGTTCAACTATGTTAGTGGCGCGAAGTGCTCCTTTAATGTTAAAACCAGGCTAAGCTGTAACTTACGCACAGCTGGTGCAACCGGCCCAAGAAAAAAATGTGTTGCTTAACCAACAAAGCTAGGCCGTGAAGTTTACATTTACATTTACATTTACATTAGTCATTTAGCAGACGCTTTTATCCAAAGCGACTTACAATTGGGGGATACATAAAGCGATTCTTCTTAGAAGATGGGAGTTTTTGCAGTGGGTGTGGTTGGTTTGAAGTCCTGTTGCTTGACCAAGAATGCTATAAGTGTATTGAAGATACCAATATCCCATGCTGATCACCAGCAATGAAAGTACAACATACGCCAACTGTTCTGGTCTCCTTCAGACAAGAACAATATTTGTTTCAAGATGATTCTGATATACAAGCATCCACCCATGTCCCCCTTCAGGCTCTTTCACGACTGGCGGTAAATTGGCAATGGCGTCGGAGGGATTGTGTTTTACAATGAGATGTTTGGATTTCTGAGCTTTTGTTTTAGGGCTGGGTGATGTATACAAAGCAGCCAAAACCAGCTTTCTGCTCAGACTCCAGGACTCCCATCTGCCTCTTTGGACCTCCAAGTGCTGGAACCAGAAAGCAAGGGTTGGCAGGGCTTATCCACAGACAACCAGCCTTATAAAGCCATTATTCAACTGTAAAAATGTGCGGCCAACTTTGAGGGCCAGAGACGTAGAAACCTGGTTGCAGGGTCAATGAAAAATAAAGAGAAGAAAAAATATTTTTAAAATATAGTTGTGCCAGGTTCTTAGAAAAAGTACTCTTTGTATTCATGTGGGTTTTGATAAAATTTTCTACTATTTTCATCAAAAGTTTAAATGTCATGTAGTGTAACCATCAAGTGCAATAATATATTTCCTTTTCATCTCACATCTTGGTTTTTTTTCTTCTTTGTTTTAGTTTTTAAATATATTTTTCACTTCAACACAATGACAAACTTTTCACAAGTTATTCACTTTCTTTCTTTGAATGAGCTTGTTTTTTTTTAAGACAGTGTAACATGCAGCATGCATGACTTTACTGAATTTCACATTTAGAAATTAAAAACAGGTTTACTAATGTCATTGTATGATTACTTTTTTTTTTTTCAGATTCACACAGAAAACGAGCTCATGTCATTGACCCTGAAGTAGCTGAGCTGAATTAGTTGGGTTGATTTGTGCCTAGACATGAGCAGATGTAAACCCTCTGCTTCTTCTCCAGCCATGTTTGTAAGTTTTAAACAAAATCGTACAAGACTTGGCTCTGATGCTACACACTCTTGAGCCATCTGCTGCAGCTATGTGCTGGAACTGAGTTTACTTCACAGAGCGTCGAGCCGAAAATAGTTCCGGCATGGAACAGGGTGTGTGTGTGTGTGTGTGTGTGTGTGTGTGTGTGTGAGCTGCTCTACAAAAAGGATGAATTCTGTCAGTGTGTCAGGATGCCTGGTAAGGAGGTTCTTCTTGTAAAAGTGTGAGCTCATTGCCCTGGCTGATCTCACACTTACTGTGAGGGCTGTGTGTGCATGTGTGTATTCAGATGATGTCATCATGAGACTTGGACTAATAAAATCAAAGCCAAGAGCAAAAGGAAGATGTGAAGTAAGGGCTGGAGGTACGTGCTGACAGCTCAACAATGGGATCAGGTCCTTTTTGCAGTTCTGACTCATTATTAAGATGTTCCAGGAGACACAGGGTTTGAGGAGTAAAGTTCCCATTTGCAATGAAAGGGCCAACAGATCACATCATCAGCTCACATAAGGCACCAGTATTTCTGTGCTATCAGTCAAAACTAATGGTCAGTTTACTTTTCAATTGCCAGTGCTGATGCTATTGTAGAGAGCAGGGTGTGTGAGAGACAGAGAGAGAGAGAGAGAGAGAGAGAGAGAGAGAATCTATTAACTTGATGGAATTACCCACTTCTTTAAGACAAAGTGTTATTACACTAATTCAAAAGCCAATCAAAAATATTCTTCATTTAGAGAATTGGAGACCCATTAGTCAATTAATTAATGATGCCAAATTATTTGCCTTAATTTTGCCTAAAGACTGATGGGGGGTGGGGGAGTGGGGGGATTAAAAAATATTATAGATGAGGAACAGACTGGATTTATTCAAGGAAGACATGCTGGTAATAATATAAGATTGATGCTTGACATGGTGGACTATAATGAATATACTTTAGATAATAGTTGTATCTTATTTATTGATTTTCACAAGGCATTTGACACAATGGAACACTTTATTTTTTTTACGCATTGACATTTTTTGGATTTGGTAATTATTTTTTAAAAGCTATCAAAACCATTTACAAGGGCTGTAATAGTTCTGTTAAATGAGCAAGAGGGACTTCTGGCAGATTTGAAACGGGTAGAGGGATCAGACAAGGGTGTCCAATCTTGCCATTTTTTATTTTTGTTAGCAATGGAAATAATGGCTCTTCAAGTTAAGAGAATATATTTTTAAGGCATTACATCTATTAACTTGCCAAGCAGGCACAATTATTAACTGATGCTGATAATCTTGAAATGGCCAATATATCAATACCGATATAACACACAAAGCAACATTAATAGTCTCTCACTTATTAACGGGATAGTTCACCCAAAAATGACAATTCTGTCATTAATTACTCACCCTCATGTTGTTCCAAACCTGTAAGACCTTTGTTCATCTTCGGAACACAAATTAAGATATTTTTGATGAAATCAGAGAGCATGTGACATCAGTGGTTCAAACATAATTTTAGGAAGCTACGAGAACGCTACGAGAAAACAAAAATAAACGACTTCATTCGGTGGCGGACTGACCCGGAAGAGAAGAAATCGTTGAATTAAGTTGTTATTTTTGTTTTCTTTGCGCACAAAAAGTATTCTCATAGCTTCATAAAATTACTGATGAACCACTGATGTCACATGCTCTCTGATTTCATCAAAAATATCTTAATTTGTGTTCCGAAGATGAACAAAGGTCTTATGGGATTGGAACGACATGAAGGTGAACCCTTTAATGTTTACAGTTAACAATAGTTTGATGTTAGCATGTTGCTAAATGTGTATGCCATTTTTAGACAGAGGCTGTTTTTGCTAAGTACAAATAGCAATAAATGCTATTTATACTACTGTTGCTTGGCAAACTGTGAATTATTTATGCCCACTACTGTAGGAACCAGCTGGGCTTCTGTTTGTTTCTAATGGCAAAATAATTACAAACAGAAGGAAAAAAACACAAAAAAAGAATATCTTTAACATGTAGCATGTCAATTCTATGTGGTATGTAAGATTTTCTTGCTTTCTCTCTCTTTGTGTGTGTTTGAGAGAAACACAGAGCACTACACACTGGAATTTACCATCCAAAAAATATGCTGTGCATCCATTGATAATTCGTATTAGTGTGCTCACTATAAAGACAAAAAATTATCGAACTCTTAGTCAAGTGTTCAAGTGTAGGCGAGTGAAAATTTATCTGAGCTAAACTTATCCTTAGCCTCAATCAATGGCAAGTGAAATCTAACAGTTAATTAGCCAATGGCTAACGAGAGTGATTTAATCACCATGTAGAGGGTTGACATTTATAATTGACATATCTTTTGTAATTGAAACGTGAAACTGATCTAGACAGTATCAAAGAAGGCAGACATATCTGTAACATTTTAGTCACTCAGCTTGCATTTAATAAGTCAATCATATTTGTTATGAGCGCTTTGAGGATTTGTCTTGGCCAAACCACAGCTACCTGCTGAAGTATCTGTTGCAAACACAATCTTCATATTTTCTCATAAGTTGCCCTGGGCTCTGCCAAAAGCATAAATATGATCTTTAATAGCACTACATACAAAACTAGACATTTACAAGAGCGTTGCCTTGCTAATAAACGTCAAAGAATGACCTCAGCACGTTCTCCTCTGAAATATATTTTGCCCGTAGTCGTCTGCCTGAAATTATATGAGGCCGACATAAGAATACATCCTGTCTCTACAGGAAATAACTCAATTTACGGTCTATCACAATATAAAATTTTTCTCATCCATAATCTCAGCAGTATCTGAAACCTGAGCATTGGTTACAAACCAAAAAAAAACTTGGTTTACTGTGGTTTGGTTTCATTCTGTGCTCAGTTTTTGCCATGCAACAAGACTGAAATATGTTGACGGGCAGTTTTATAGAATAAATAATACCCTTCCCACACCCAGGTGATGAATGACAAGCGATTTGAATTTTGGAGGAAAGATCGAATCTAACATGGTCAAAGTGGACTGACTCACACAAAGAGAATTTAGGGTGTAGTACAGTTGGACAACTTTCTGTGGCCACTAAAGGGCTTATGAAGACATTCATAATTTTGTCAGTATGCATGTTTAAGAAAGTTCCTTACATAGACAAAGAAAGCATGCATTTGATTTGCGTATGCGGAGTCACTTTACATCCACATTCACAACATAAGCAGGAGAGTAGAACTTGTCCACACAGATGGAAATAATAGTGGCTCTCGGCACTACATTCCTCTGGAATGCTACGGTTATAAAACACATTTGAAAATGATTATTGCATAGAACCGCTAGCTACATAAAGGTATTTACAGTGTATACACGGCAGGAAGAGTGTGACAGTTAAACCAGTGAGGCCTCTTGCTCTCGCTGCATTGTGATTTTCTCATGTGATAGGGACAGGGTGGGAAATTAACACCCGTTACCAGCCAAATGTGGGTGTTTTGGTGCATAATTTATTTAACAGTCATGGTTGCGGGCGACCTGTCTCGGATTGGCCTTTACAAAAAGTTCTCATTTAGTAACAATGATGTGCAGAGTTTGCAGAAATTTGTATTATATGGGATTCAAATGAATCTCAGGTCCATGTAAAAGAACGCAAAAATGCCTATTTTTGCTTGTTATGGCTAATTCATACTGTACCGACAGACGCAGACCAATGTGACAACCACCAATTTACAATATGTCACTTCTCAGACATTTCACAAGCCAGTAAATGAGTGCTGACCAACAATAATAGACAGCAGCACGGGTAACACACTGATCTAACAAAAACAGAAAAAAAGCTGGCAAAACTTAATTGGTTGCAGGTAGCTGATACTACAGATACTGTAGGAGCAGTGTTGTTATTGTTAACTACAACAACATCTTTTACAAATTGTTTTCATTAATTATAATAAAGCTGGAAAAAGTATCAAAATATTAGATCAAAAAAAATTAAATGCAAAAAAGTTAAACGTAAATTAGAAATGTTGCCTTAGCAACTAAATGAAAATACTAAAATTACAACAAAACCATTAAATAAAAAAATTAATTAAGGCAAAATATAAATACATATAAAAAAATAAATAAATAAATAACAGCCAATTCAAAATATAAATAAATGCTACAACAGTATATAAATAATATTAAAATAACACTGGATAAGAGAAGAAAATGCTATAGCTGAAAAATCATTTTATTTATGTTAAGCTATATTTGCATTATTACCTAATTTTCTTTTGGTATTATTATTATTAGTAGTAGTAGTAGTAGTAGTAGTAGCATTTTCCAAAAGAAGCAGCATAAACAATAACTATGAGGTTGTTGAAACACAAAGGTTTTTTTTTTTTTTTTTTTAAAGGTGTGATTGGTCTTGAAACTCCACTTTCAAGACCAAGGACAGTGTGAATGCAAAAATAACTTTTTGTTGTTGTTGTTGTTTTTTTTTTTTTACTTCCGTTTCCTTTTTTATTTAAGTTTAGTTATTTCAGAGAGGATTATGAAGAAAACGACAAAAACACAGAGCGAAGTCATCTACAAAGATGTAATGCTTTTTCTCCAATTTCACAGCTATGTTATTCAGTATTGCAACAAAAACTATCTAATAAAATTTTGCATTTGGCTCAATTGGCTGGTGGGTAAAAAATAAATTTCCCATCCCAGATAGCGATGCTTATGATCAGAGATCCTGAGCAGCCCACTTTCATTTTCTCATTAAGCCCAGTGCTCTCCTGACTAAATATGGTCGGCTGTTCAGGGGGTGGCTCTCTTTTCTTAAACCGCCTTCCAGCTCTCCTCTGAGCTCCCTCAGTGCAGTGAGGAACGCCCTGGATCTTGTCATCTTGTTATTTTAGGGTAAAGAGGAGTGAAGTAACTCTGCGCTGTTTCACAGGATGGCTGGAAAACAATAATGTTGTCAGGGAGAGTCTTAGTCGCTGATCTCACTGGTCTATTATATATTTGTGAGTAACATTGCTTCGATCAAACCGGTGTCTAAATTGTTTCCACAACTCCCTAAACTCCATGACAAACAAATGAAAGAATCTTTCTTTTTTTCTTATTGTGAATGCCCTCTGCAGTACAGTGAATACAAAGGGTTTGGATTTAAAATAGGTAGATACGGATTCTGATCATGTTCCAGGCTAGATGTTTTGAAAGCACACTTGCAGAAAAGAAAAATCTCAGGAGGCAATCTCTTAATATCTCAGTTGTTTCTTCTAGATAACAATGGGCTCATTCATAAAACAAATGTATGAATATCTGTGTAAATCTTTTGTAAAAAAAAAAAAAAAAGGTAAACTGTCTCATGCAGTGGCATAGATATAATGGATATGGAAGTAATTTATGCATTTAGCAGACGCTTTTATCCAAAGATCAGGCTATACATTTTTTTACCAGTATGTGTGTTCCCTGGGAATCAAACCCACAACCTTTTGCACTGCTAACGCAATGCTCTACCACTGAGCCACTGAACCTTCATTTCAATTTATGCCATTTTCTTGTTGTGAGAAACAGTAATAGATCATTTCTTTCATATTACAACATCTGAGTGAAATGGATTATCAAAAAATGTAGATGTAGAAGAATGACGTAGGTTTTAAGATGAAGATCAAGCAATCAAAACAGTAAAGAAAGAAAAAGAAAGAAAGAAAGAAAGAAAGAAAGAGAGAGAGAAAGAAAGAAAGAAAGAAAGAAAGAAAGAAAGAAAGAAAGAAAGAAAGAAAGAAAGAAAGAAAGAAAGAAAGAAAGAAAGAAAGAAAGAAAGAAAGAAAGAAAGAAAGAAAGAAAGAAAGAAAGAAAGAAAGAAAGAAAGAAA
>NW_015557171.1:403112-405084 GCF_001515605.1 Sinocyclocheilus anshuiensis
ACAAATTTCAAATGATTTTCAACGGTCGCTTTGTCGCGTCCAGTGTACTAGACAGACTTTAGCTGTTGCGGCGCAGACACAGTGTAACTCACCTATCGAGAAGAAACAAAGCACCCTCGGCGTCCGATCGCAGGCCTTCCGCTCCTTGAGTTCTCTCCAGCGCTGGAAAGCTGATCCGATATTTACACAGGTCCTACTTCTTGCCTTATCGTAAGCCTTCTTTTGTTCCGCAGACGTTTTCCTCTTTTGTTTTTTATCCGCCATCTCTATCTTTCTGTCGCTCAGCTCGGACTGAACGCTCTCTCCTCCACATCATGAGTAGACGCGCCCCTTACTGCTGATTGGCTACAAGTTTGTTTTGCTAGTCGGCCTGAATCAAGTTTTCTAAAGCGTTTTTGAAAAATTGCTTACCCCACCTTTAATATAAAAGGTGGTAATATTCTGTACTCTGATTTTGACTATTTTTAGTCCTGTAATATCAGCCAAATAGTTCACCTATTTCATTTATGATCTGTTAAGGTATTTTTAAATCCAAAAATTGTCCATTTCAAGCAATTACAAGTTTCCTGTTAATCAGATTATTTCTGGTCTACCACCAAGTTTCATTCGGATCAAGCTCAAACAGATCATCTGGAGTGTTTACATGTAGGCTTTTCAATCCGATTATAAACAGATTATTTGTGTACATGTAAACATAGCTATTGAGGGTACACATCTATCCCCAAAACTGCGCTGATGGTTTTACAAACAATTTACAAAAATCTGCTCTGCTTGTGTTTCATAAATGAGGCTGTCCTGCTGCTCAGATTGTTTTCCAGAGTAACAGCGCCGGGTCATTTCACACGTCTCCTCTAGAGTTTCAATAGAGATCTCAGGAGACTTTTACATTTCCAGAGATACAAAATTATGCAATCCAAAGTCAGAAATCTCAACATGAATATTACTTATTTTTCTTATACTAAATAATCTAAGCCATACTATTCACAATAATTACTCTTAATAAAATAACTCATTAATAACACTTTCACTTCATGTCAACAGTTGTTCCATTTTTTTTATCTTAGAATAAACATTTGACACAAAGTTGATGCATAGCTGAGAACTAAACTACTAAGAATTAAACTACGAAAGAGCACCCACTGAGCAACAAGTGTTTCTGTGGTGAAAGCGATGGGTGAAGCAGTGGGGAACAGAGCGAAGCCACAACTAGAGTATAAACCTCGGCATCGTCTCGCCACCAAACATCCGTCAGGCAGCGTGGTGAACATCCACAGACTACAGCAGTCAATATAAACCTGTGAGCCTGTGCCAGATGCAATTACACAAGCCTCTGTCTAAAAGATGGTTGTGTTGGCATGGGGTGTGTTTACGTGTGTGTGAGCATGTTTGTATTTCCTCTGGGTACACACACCTGAATGCATCTTTGAGCGGGTAAGACCTCTGCTGACAGGAGTGTGGAGAAGCTTGTTTGAGGAAGGTAAGACGAGCCAAAGAGAGTGTAAATGAATTGTGTGTTTAAAGATGCTTGTTGATTTGGAATATATGAGAATCTGAATATTCATTACAGGGAAAATGTGGATGGAGTTGGCTCAGAAGCGGTGCTGGGGAGGATGGGGAGACAGACAGGGATGTGATAGAGAGATGGTTTGAGAGCCATAAAGCAACTCGGACTCACATGGAAGATGCGTTTGACTCCTGAGGCCAGTTTCTCTGTCCGAAGCTTCCAGAGGACTGGCTGAGGGGAGTTCAGGACGAAGACCAGCGGTTTCTGGTGCACAGGCAGAGACTGAATGGGCCGCAGATGTAACGCCACCTGAACACAGTAAAGAAAGGGGTCAAATGAGACATTTGAGGACATTCACTAAAGACAGATAGGACACATGGGTCTCTGGACTGTATAAAGACCTCAGAGCTTCAGCTGCTAGAAAGACTTTTTGTTTAGAAAAGTTTGGTATATTACAAATATTACAAA
>NW_015557171.1:407341-420638 GCF_001515605.1 Sinocyclocheilus anshuiensis
TATTTATTTATTTATTTATTTATTTATTTATTTAGGAATTTGAAAACTTACCAACAAAAGTCATGTGATCAACAAGTAGAAACATTCATATTTATGAATAATTCATGAAATTTTAAAATATAGTATAATTGTTTTTACCTTAAAAAAACCTTTGAAATTAACATTCCTTATAACTTAAAAAAAAAGTTCAAATAAAAAAATAAATAAAAAAAGAGTAAAACAAAATGTATTTACAGCTGATAATAATCACACCTCTAATTACGGAGCTAATTTAGAATTCTACATGTGTAAAAGATACCTATATTTACAAATTTTAAAAAATAAATCACAATCAATCAAGCTAATAAAATGCTTATAAAATATCATAATGAGGAGAGGCACTGTACTTTCTGTTTTGATACACGTTTAGTGTGCGTTTAAGGTGTACAGAAAATGTTAATTAATTTTATTTGATTCTTACACCATGTGACATTTTTAGAAAATGTCTGATGATTTTTTTTTACTATGAAACATTTAAAAAGTTTCTCAAAATCATATCAAATTTTTATTTTTTTACTTTTCTATATCTGATCACTCTTATTTGTCACTGACACTCTAAAACTGAGTTCCCATTTGCTCTTGCGTTGTAGCCTACATCTCACAACAAATTTTAAGCACAAGAAAAGCTGCATATTTCAAATGTGCGAGTAGACAACAGCTATAAAAATCATGCTAGACAAAGCTTTTATTTATATCATAAATAAAATACAGTTCACTGAAATGCCCCTAAGACTCCATTTGCATTTATGGTTGACCCCATGTGTGGTTTTGACCCCAATGTGGAAACCCTCGGAAAAACCTCTCATTCTTCTAATCCAAACTTTACATTCCATTCCCTCCTCGCCTGCATTCTGTAGTTCTTTTTTAGTAATGTTAGCGCCAAAAACATGACTACAGCAGCACTGTGGACGCCTGTTACTTCTTATCAGAATTTGTGCTTTTTATGTCTCCACCCCACTGATAATCACACAGTGACTGAGAAAGCCGTGTTTTTCTTTGGATGGCCACAATATGTGGCCTCACTGGTATTTGAACTTTCACACACAGGCTCTTTTGTTCAGAAAAGATGGTGATAGTGAACTGAGCGAAAGGATCTAGAAATAGAGAGCTGTTCAACATGGATGGTTGGATTAATTAGAATGAATAGTTTATACAGATTGTTCCTATTTAGTTTGAGCTTTAATATTCATTTATAGTATACACAGATATTTAGCAGATATTCAGACTATGTTTATTTTGAATGTCTGCCAGATACTTGGCAGAATGGCTTCTTGGATTGAGCCTGCGTTATTTAGAAGCATGCAGACAAATGTCTCTGGCCACTGGCTCATGTTTTGTTTGTCGTTGTTTTTTCCCAGTGTTTTTAAGAAGGTTCATAAAATCTACTTTTAATAAAATGACTAGTAAGTGAAAATGAAAATATGAAAATATATACTTTTGCACTTCCCTACTATAGAGATTTGTGGATTTGGGTTCTGTCACTTCATATGTTCCCAAATCTCTTCCAGATTCTGAGGGGGCGTTTAGCTGGTGTTTTGTTGCTCTATACCTGGGCCTGCAGTCTCTGACGGGGCCCAGTGGGCCAAATATAACCTGCTGATTTAGGGCCTGCAGTGGGGTCGAAACCAAACTCCATTCCAGACATGGTTTGATTAGCTACCGCTCAACACTGACCTGACAAACAAGCACTGCCTCATCACCTTCAGAGCTTTATTACTGACCCTCTTCATCTGTCAGGCTGACCGATCAGCTACACTTCAATTTGCAGTCATTCAAATAAAAATAACTTCAATTCCTGTTTGTTCAAAGCTTACTGCATCAAAGGATCACAATTATGATACTTTTATGATGTTTTTTGTTCTTTGGAAGCTTCAAAATTTCTTATCCTGTGCCCAAAAAAAGAGTAATGATTGGTAATGATTGATAATGTTGGTGAGTAAATGATGACTATTTACTTTTAAACTCTAAGAGGTCATCCACAGTTGGCCTTTTATCTTACTGATCTAAACTTGATTCTCAGGCTAATACTATTACACACACGAGAACATATTCTCACGACTTGATCAGAACAGCCAGTGTTGAATTATTCACTTAACAAATTAGTCAATTAAACAATCAGACAGTGAAAACGTAATCTGCTAATGACATTATCTTATATCCAGTCAAAACACAGCTACAAAAAGTCTCACTTTGATGCAGTTACTCAATATGTGTGAGAGAGAACATCTTAAATGATCTGCATATGAAAACTTTATGTATTATTACTTGCAACTGAAACACTGATATCTCATTTTATTATTACTCTTGAGAGCAACATTCAGGTCCAGAAGGAATGCAAATATGTTTATGGCCGAAAATCTAACATCTTGTTGAAATGTCTTATGACTTTTAAGACCCCAATAATTTACTGTACATTACTAATGACTCAGGGTAATGGAGACCTCATCTCCATGGTAAGAATGGACATTTGATGTGAACGCATGGTCTTTTAACTTTCTTTTGTGTGTTCCTATACATAAGATCAAAGGCTGTCACATTTTCAACTTATGTCTTAAAAGGTGCTCAATAGCGCCCCCTATGTAGCTGCAATGCAAACTTGATAAGCCCCTTTGAAAACTATGTTACCAAATTGCGGACTGGATGTAGTAATTTATAAATTAATTTACTGTACATTGTAATGTAATGTACATTATTGAGTATGACTATGGATAACAGAGACCTCATTTTGGACATCTCAAATGGGACATTTAACATAGATGTGCGATTTTGTGGCCATCACTTGTATTTATCTGTCCACAAGATCACAGGCTGTCACATTTTCTCATGGTTCGAAGAGTAATCAACAGAGCCTCCTACGCAGTCTCAATATGTCTTTTTATGAAGTATGTTGCCAAATTGTGGATTTGGTGTTGTAATTTACACAGTAATTTTCTGTAGATTACTGATTATGACTAAGGGTTACAAGGACATCATCTACATGCAAAAAATGGTTGTCTCAAATGGGACAACTGATGTCGATGTTCAGGCTCGTGGTCTTCACTTCTTTTTATCTATCCCCAAAATCACAGGCTGTCACATTTTTTATCTTATATGGTTAAAAGGTGCTCAATAGAGCCCCCTATTCTGCTGCAAGCAGCCCTCAATAAACGTCTTTTTTAGGACTGAAGGTGCCATTTGGGACAAGATCAGTTCGTACCTATTCCAACAAAACCGAATGAGATGAAACAGCCATAAACTTTGCCATTTCAAGATGTCTGTTTTAGAGGAAGCAGATGTGTTTGTGGATGGAACTTTGATGTGTTTATGTGCTGCTTTAAATGACAGGTAGTTGAGCTACATCTCAAGTGAGCTCTGACTGAAGCTCAGAGCTGCGTAATGAGCAGCTCCCCCGCAGATGTGGGAGGACGCTGGAGCAAATAAGAATGTTTAGCAATAAAAGTGTGGCAATAATCATAACAGCAGGGCCTTTGGAGAGCAGAGAATGGAAGATATTACAGAGTGCTCACCACAAAGGGTCTGGCAGACACAGTGTGGACTCAGACGCATAAGTAAGAGACCCTCGATTTTCCTTCCACTGGATTTTTTTTCCATTGACTTGACTCTCTGTACTCAGTGGAAAATTTTCAATAAGCATCTAATATCTACCCAAACCTCCCCCTTGGATCAATCGGAGCAGACATTCACAAACAAATCTATCTGCATGGAATGATTTTGAGTGGAGAGGGAAAAAACAGATAAATCAATCAATCAATTTGTTAAATAATTAAAGGGTTAGTTCACCTAATTTTTTTTTATCATTTACTCACCCCCGAAGACTTTCAATTATCTTCAAAAATAATTATCTTCCACATAAAAAAATTCTGACGCTTCAAAAAGTTCATAAAGGGATTGTAAAAAAAAAAAAAAGAGGTTTGTTCTCGTGCATCAAGTACAGTTGAGCTTCCAAAATTTTCACTTGTGTTTTGAAGATGAATGAAAGTCTTATAGGTTTGGAATGACATGAGGGTGAGTAAATTTATATTTATGGGCTTTGCCCAAAGAAAGTAATGTAGATAGTTATAAGGCGAGGGGCTCAAGCACAGACTCTCCTAGTTGTAAAAATCATGGAATTTCAGAATCAGACAGAAACAATTCCAAAAAAGTGAGTCATTTAGAGAAGGCACAAACACAGTCGCTCCGCCGTTCCAAAACTGCTCCAAGGTGAGAAGCAAATTACCTTGGCTAGGCATGAGCTAAAAACCCAGCTCTCCAGGGTGAGCTCACATACTCCGCATCACACATTGGCAGTGCTGGGAATTGGGAGTGTTGATTAATCCCACATCGCACAGGTTCTGTGAAACACCATCTGCGATGCTGTAATGCATCTGTAATGCATACTCTAAACTGCACAATACAACATGGTTTACAAAGGATTTCTACAGAGATTCAACACCATGCACGCTCACTGAGAAATGAGTTCATTCTTAATACGGCATGTACAGAAGGCATACAGACGATTAATTTAACTGCAAACACAAACAAAAAAAATGGTGCCACTGAAGAAGAAGTGGCTCTTAAACCTTTTTGTCCTCAACTAGGAACTACTATCATTTGTGGCTGTGTGGTGGGATGTTCTTTCCATAATTGCTCAACCAGGAGTGTTGTCCTAGGCCTACGTTATAACTATGTTATAGCTTACAACCATACAATTTTTGACAAAATTTTAGAGACAGCCCCGTTCTTACAGTTTATTTATTTATTTGTTTGTTTTTTCTCTATTTTTTATTTATTTTAATCTATTTGATTTATGTATTTCATAATGTATTGTAATGCACTGTCATTTTAAAATTAAATTAATTAAATTTTAATATTACTTGTGGCTCTAACAATAAAGCCAGGATTTGATGGCATAAATCTGCGGGAATACTTGCATTAAAGTTGGCATGAAATAAAAATTAACCCTATCTAAATGCATGTTATTAATTTTGTAATGAACGATTCATCCATGTTTCATTTTAAGTATTTTTACCTCTGACCAAAAATGTCAAAAGTCAAACGGGACTTCTCTCATTTAGTCAGCTTAAACTCTTCTCTTCTCGTATTCATCTACCTCCATTTTTGAATGCAATGCCCACATATCAAAATCCAATCAGCTAGCTACGACATCAGCAAAAGCACTATTGCAGTGGAAAACACATTACAGCTGGAGCCTCCTTCAATCTCAGTGTCACTAATGGAACTGCTGCTGAATTGCAAACAGAGTTGTTAAACTGAGCAAAGCCAGGCCTCAGAAGAGCGAAGCAGTTGAGATGATCGTGTTTTGAGAGATAAAAAGAAATGCATGGCCAGTGTGAAGCCCAGAGTGTGAGTCTGGACCTGATTTCACAGGCCGCTGCACTAACCGCTGTCTGATGGTGTTGCGGGGGCCCATCAGGCCTGATTGAGTTACAAAGAAACTACAAGCTCTGATAGGAGACAGCTGCACCTCCCCATACAAACACAGCACAGAGGCTAGCATTACTGCAGGGGGTGATGGGAAACCGATCACACCATGTCATTTAACACACCAGCAACCTACCATTCAAATCAACAAATCACCCTCAGTGAGAACAAACAATGTGAGCAAGTTCCTGTCTATCTGTCTGTGAAACCTTCATGATTCCTGCATTCTCATGTAAAGCATTAATAAATCAACTCTCTATGTACCGTTTATCGCTCTCTTTCTCTGCTGACAGCAATTCCCTGTTAGAAGGAAAGGGTGTTGACTCTATTGATAGAGCTCATTATGTGACTGATAGTCCTCCCAAAATTTCAGTTCACTAAAACATCCTCTAATTAGATGCCAGATAATGCAAGATAAGCAAAACATAACAGTCACAGTGTTCCCTTTGACCATGCGAAGGTTTTGGGGAACGGGAGCAGATGGGTGGGAAACAGGGAGTTTGTTTAGTAGAACGATAGGCAGATGTTATGGAATCATACAGGGGAAAATGAGGAAACCGACAAAGATGGTGGTTGGAAGACTAGTCCATTTTAAGGATGTCAAAAGTACTGGTACTTGGCTACAAATTTGAGACTAAAATAAAAATCAGTCTTTCTAAAGTAAAAACCTTTCTACTGTATGGGTAGTATAAAGTACCAATTTGGTTAAAAAAAAAAATATATATATATAAATATATATATTAATTTTAACAATTATTTGAAAAAGAGTGGATCTCATTTGAATTAGAATTACTGAACCGCTTAAAGGACGTTAGTATTTTCGTTTTCAAAATTGCTCTTGAGGATAGAAATATCATTGCCACCGATAACAACTATTGATATTTTGGCATTGTGACATACTATAGAAATCGTTTAAAAGGGAATTTTAACTATGAAAGCCATTTGGCGCCTCATATAACAAAAAAAAGGAATTTTATTTCTCGCAATTGCAACTTTCTTTTACAACTGAGATTTTATTTTCTTTATTTGCGACTGTCTCACTATGTCACTTTATTTCTTAAAATTGCAGCTTTTTCTTGTAATTTTGTTTACGTTTCTCATAACTGCAACTGTATTTGTCACAGTTGTGATATTATAGCAATTTCTGACTTTCATATTATATTATATTTCAAATATTGTGGTGTTACACTGTTAGAAAATATGGTCAAAATGTACTTTAGAAGTACAACAGATTGTCAATGGTGCAGTAGCCTTAAAAAGACAACCTTGTTGAATCTAGAATCTACTACTACTGCGAATGCAATACAACTGCAACTTTATTTCTTATTTGAAACCGCACCTCACTGTGTCTCAGATACAGAAACAGTCTTTAACTACACATATATACAAAGGCTATTTTTACTAAACGCAACAAGAAAACATTTCTGGAAATAATGCAGTGTTTGCAGATTCTCTGTGACTGTGTCAGAAAAACACACTGTTAACATTGCTTCGTGAAGCAGAGATTTGTGCTGTCAAGAGATTTTCTTGTAAATTTGATAAAATCACTGCCATGTGTCTGTGCATGATCTTTCCTATGACTTACAGTTTGACTGCATTCTATTTGAAACAATGTAGAGCTATGTGAATGTTTGGCACTGTTCTAAATATAAATCTGTGGGTGTTGTTTGACTGCATCTTGGTTCTTTCTGGATGGCTGAAAGAGAATAAATGAGGTAAAGATTGTGGGTCAGATCAATCTGTTGAGTTCTGTTATCAGCACTGCTCAGTGATCTATGACCTCTCAACCTGAAGCCCCTTTAGTGCACTGTGATGTCTATTTGCCTGCGTCTGAGTGCACAAACACACAGATATATCTACCTCATCAGCTCTCTCTGCAGACATATCAAAGCACATAGGCAACCGATAGCAATCACACTGTGTGTTTGTGTGTACTTTTATGAATTTGGGGGCAAGTTTGGATGATAAATCTGATAGCCCTAAGCCTCCTGATGTGTCTTATCTGACAATGTGCACAAACACAAGCTTGACCTCATTAAAGAAGACCACAGACACAGGTTCCAATTTTGATGAACATGCACTTTTTTGCCTCAGTGCACAGAAGTGAATTTACAAAACAGCTGCCAAATGCGTGCAGTATTTTAGAACAAAAACCTGTATCATATTCACTTAATTCCCACAATCCAGTTTAACCAGGCACTAAATATGCTAAAATTTTCACTTCCAGTTTTCAGCATCAACACATCCCCTTTCTAAAATTACAATTTTACAATTTTTTTTACAATAGACAATTAGGCTTATTATAGATTCATATTACATATTTGCCTTATTCAGAGTATAAAAATTCTATTCTTAATGATTATTTTTGTTTATTTTTCCTCTTAAAATATCTAAAAATCCATGATAAATCCGTGATAAGTTTACATGAGAAAATAAATTAATACTTATTTTTAGAGATTTGTGACCTTGAGTGTACTATATTTTGTTTTAGTGCACTGATTAACTCACTTGTTTTAAGTTTAAACAATTTAAAAAGATGGCAAAATACACAAAACAAACTTAGGGTGCTTTCACACCTGTAGATCGATTGCTTTGTTCCGAAACAGGGATTAAAATTATTACAATGTTGCTTTTTATTCTTGGTGCGGTTCGATTTCACATGGCAAAGTTTCTAAACGGACCAAATTTGTTAATACACGTCACGCGCGAGTAAACTGTTGTCTCATTGATCAAAGTTCCACGGTTTAATTTTCCGGGATTCCACTGAGCTGTCACGGCTGTCATCCGTCAGGATGGAACGGCAACAGCTTCGTGGGCTTATTGTTGTTTTTTTTTTTGTTTTTTTGTAGCTGTCCTTATATTAATTTATCATTTTGAGCAGGAGTCCAGGATTCATCGGGAAAACATTTTTAAAATACACCTACTAGGCAGAAGAGCAATAAGACGGCGTTATAAAATGAAAAAGTGAACTTTTTTATTTTGAATGGCGAAGACGTGCTCACCCACAGACATTCACAGGTTCATTTTGAAGTATTAGCAAAACAACAAAGCTAATGCTTTTCACGGAACTTGCGTAATTACCCATTATACATTGTGATTTAGCCTGGTTCGTTGGTTCGTTAGATCGGATTGCTTTCTCACTACAACCGAACCGCTCCAGAGTTCGTTTTCAATCGAGCCGAGACCACCTCGTTCAGGCGATCTCGGACCGATTGTTTTGGCGCGGATTCGAGTGCGACTGCCATGTTCACATATGCCCAAACGAACTGAGCTAAGGGGGGAAATGCGGCAGGTTCCGAAACAACGGGCCAGGTGTGAAAGCACTATTATATTCAAGACAAAATCTATTAGAACCAGTCTAAATACTAAATGCTGTATGCCGTTTTGCTCCTAAGAAGTAAATATATCTTCTTTTAATGTTTATTGTAGATATTTTAACATAAAATATTGTTAAAATTAACCAAAAGACTTTAGGACACAAAACTCTAAAGAGCCATTTGATGATGAAAACATTGTACTACAAATAAATAAAAACTAAACAATTTTATTTAAAATATTATATTTGTGCTTATTTTCTAATTTGTCAAATGATGAACAAGTATTTTGTCTATTTTTGCGCTAAAATATCTAAAAAAATAAAAAAATAAATACTTGACAAGGTAAATTTACATATTTTAGCTCCCTCTCTATTCTCTCTTTACATGTTACCTCTGGGCTCTATTCTACGAAAACATGGTGTGTCTTTTCATTTCTACGCAGATGACACTCAAATCTATCTACCAATCAAGAAAAACAATTCCACTGCGATTACTTCTCTTCTGAAATGTTTAGAGGAGGTTAAATCATGGCTAGCCCAAAATTTCCTCTTCCTAAATGAAGACAAGACCGAGGTAATTGTTTTCGGTCCAAATGATAACTCTCAGTGTATAAGCCCTGAGTTAGAAAGTTTATCCGTTTTTAGATCCTCGCGGGTGCGGAACCTAGGTATTCTAGTCGACCAGCATTTAAAATTTGATAAACATATCTCTTCTGTCATTGGGTCCAGTTTCTATCAGCTTCGTTTACTGTCTAAAATTAAAAACTTTCTCACTCCAAAAACTCTAGAAATGGCTGTTCATGCGTTCGTTACGTCTCGTCTAGATTACTGCAATTCTTTATATTGCGGTATATCTAAATCTCAAATTGCGCGTCTTCAGCCTGTCCAAAATGCTGCAGCCAGACTTCTTTTAAAGTTTCGTAAACATGAACACATCACTCCAATTCTTAGATCTCTACACTGGTTGCCGGTTTGTCAGAGAATAGACTTTAAAATTCTCCTCTTTGTATATAAATCCCTACATAACCAAGCTCCTGTCTATCTATCTGACCTTCTTTACTTCTATTCTCCGTCTAGAAGCCTACGATCCTGTGACCAGGCCTTGTTGGTGGTCCCTCACGTTAGGCTTAAGCGTAGAGGGGAGCGTGCATTTGCGGTGGCAGGGCCACGACTCTGGAATACCCTTCCTTTAGAGATTAGAATGGCCCCTTCTTTGTCTGTTTTTAAGTCCTTGCTAAAAACTTATTTGTTTTCCTTAGTGTATTGACTACTGTGATATGGTCATTTTTAAACATGCGGTTTTACATTTTTGTCTGGTTTGTTCTCTGTGTATGTGGTAAAATTGCTGCTCTTCTGGAAAGCGCTTTGGTCAGCCTGGTGGCTCTTGTATATGTGCTCTACAAATAAAATGAACTTGAACTTGAACTACTTTTCTGCCTGAGGGAATCACAGAGCCTGTGATTGGTCGCCGATCTGTCGTTTGGATGACGTCTTTTTGGGAGATCCCTCTGGTGAATGGAGGTTGCCTTGTGACGTAGGAGCTTCGAAAAGTCGGTTGCCTTAGGCATGGAGAGTGATGCTTGGAGTTCTTCTAAGGGAGTCTGAGTTTGCAATACTTTAGGCTTTTGAAGATCTCTGGCAGTCACAAAGTTTCAACGAAATGTTTGAGTTCTGGATGACCTGATCGCTTGATGGTGCAGCGTGTGTGCGCAACTTGGAGCGCGATTTAACACAAAGATGAAAAGGCACTGAATCTGTTCGGACATTGGGTTTTTGATCCAGCTGCATAAGTCCGTCCCACAGGTCGTTGTTCCAATCAGATATTGGCTGCAGGGCAGGGCCACGCCCCGCAAGGTTCTTCTTCATGCATAAATTAACATGATGCTTCAATTTATCACATGGGAACATCCTTGCCAGATTTTATTAATACTTCTATAAAGTTTCTTAACAAATAAAATGAACTTGAACTTGAACTACATAAGATATTAATACTTGTTTTAATACTTGTGCATTTTTGCTCCTTAAGTAAATGGATCCTCTTTCAAAGATATTTAGATACTTTTAATGTGGAACATTTCATATCTTTAAAATATTAACAGAAAGACTTATTAGAAATTAATTAAACAGTTATTTTTTGCAGTGCACAAAACTCAGTGCTATTTTGCCTGGTGCAAACATTGTGCTATTACTGCAGATAGAGAGGACAAAACGATAAAATGATGATCAAATGATGGAGAATAGCATTAGAGACAATGTAAATTGTTCAAACTGATTCTCAGGCTGGAGATGGTGGTGTTGTCACTGTCCCCTTCACCTCGTCAAAATTTCATGTTTGGGTTTGCGAGGCTCCAGTCTATCTAAGAATTCCACCTGATAAAACAATCATCCGCTCTGCCTCACGCTGAGCCGCGGCCAAGAGCTGGCGTTTGATGTTTAACTTTCGCTAAATTGATTAGACAAAGATGGCCTGTGAGTTAGATTAAACTGGCTTGGCTTTGTTTATTTTCAGCCACGCTGTGGAATCACACTCTCTGAGAGGGATAAGAGACACGGGCTATCCGCTGTTTGCTCTCATGTTGCTAAGAGAAAATTATGTTTGTTTGTCAAAAGATAGAGTGTGATTATTTTTATGACGCAGCCAGTTTTGACAAGGGAAATGCCACACCCTGTAAATGTCTGATAACTCCCATGGCTCTGCACTGTACCGGACGGTAAAACACCAAAAGTATTCTGATTCTGGTTTACAAAGATTAGACAACAACTAATATCACATTTACCACATGATTTCACCTGTTATCATGTTAATATAACTTTAGATAACTTGAGTCCTGACCACAATTTTTTTGTCTAAATGTTTGCATTACTGATACGTATTCATCTGCACAATTACTTCAGCTCTTATAGTTACTAAGTTCTAAATCAAGATTTAATCAAGTTCTAAACTGGCGAGTCAAGACCAAAAATGCTAACAAAAACAACAAAAACAACTAATCAAGTACAGCTAAGACTAGCAATAATCCGATTTCTTGGCCAGGCTGATTAATTAGGCCAGAAATTTAGTTCTGTTTTCATTTGTTTGTGAATAAATGAAGTGTAAAATAATGTTTCTTTTCATTTCAGCGCATTTGTGTACAACTAATTTGCAATCAATGAATTATATGGTCATCTACCATTCTGCTTTCTAGATACTGCTATCACCATCAGCCATTGAAAAATTGAATGCACAGTTTGCCCTCATTAATACATACAGTATCCATTCAAAAGTTTGGAGTCAGTATGTTTGTTTTCTGAAGGAAGGATCATGTGACACTGAAGACTTACAGGAATAAATCATAGTAACATATATATTAAAGCTAAATGTAAAACAATTATTTTAAATTCTAATAGTATTTCACTGATGTTGATCATAAAAATGCAGCCTTCGTGAGCATAAGAGACTTCTTTCAAAAACCCCAAACATTTCAACAGTAGTGTATGGGTTAAACTTGCAACCAAATCTGTGTCCTGAAGCAAAACCAGCTGAGAACCACTGCTAGAAACTCCTCCAGCTGGTATATTTATTCACATTTTGAGTAGTGCATCTAATCTAGTGTATTGTGCCATAGAGTAATTCTTCTCTTATCGGACTGCAGAGTTCCTCTCCAGAACATACACTCTTGTCCCCACTGCTTGCTGGCCTTATCACATCTACTGCCACAGAATGAACGCTTTGTTTCCCCTCTCTTCGAGACGCTCCAACCGTCCACACGCACACACACATACAGGCTTGCAGGCAGAGAGAAGGATTCTGGCACTTTGATCTTTAGGTCACTGCGGAGACTTATGTGATCATTGCAGTTTTGTTCATTGAGATGAAGGAGAGAGAGTTAACCTGGAACTAAAGGATTACCGCCCAAGCGGCCTGTGTCAAAACAGAGCCATTCTCTGCTGCCTGCCGCAGGAGTATCAGACTACCACCTTCCACCCAGGCCTTTGTGGAGGTGGCAGTGATGGAGGGAGCAGATTGCAGGCTTGAAAGGGCTTCTCTGACTGGGCTGGTTTGCCGTCTGTAGCAAGGCTTTCAGTGCAAGTGCATTTGAAGTGGAGAGAATCCGTCTCCCTGAACTCTGTAGATAAGGACACCGAGATCCAGGGAAAGATCTCATTTCTCAGCTCTCACAGTGAAGGAAAAGCTGTCTTGATGTACAGGGCTGCAGGGATGGCCACAGACACGGCTCTTTATCAAAAGCGTAGAAGGAAGACTCCTTAATGAGTCAGGATCTTACTGCACTGCCAAAAGAATATTCCACTGCATCGTCTAACGTCATCCCAACCTATATTCTGAGAAAAGCCAATGTGTTGTAACTAATGCATTCCACTATTAAGACCCCATGAAATTTTTGTTTATGTCTGTTATATTTAAAGGGATAATTCACCCAAAAACGAAAATTCTGGCATTAATTACTCACCCTCATATCGTTCCAAACCCGTTCTTCAGGAACATGAATTAAGATATTTTTGATGAAATCTGAGAGCTTTCTG
>NW_015557171.1:420974-421346 GCF_001515605.1 Sinocyclocheilus anshuiensis
ATATATATTTATAGTAGCTGGTATAAACATTTAAAATGCAATGTTTCTACTTGCAAGAAAATATCACCCTGTTTTTTTTTTGTTGTTGTTTTAATTTGGCATTGACCTTTTAAAAACCTAATGGTCAATTTAATACATTTGTATATGGCCACAGTGCAACGCAATTTTATTCGAATATAATGTATATATACACAACATTGCTGCAATAACATTATTATTTATTTTACTTTATATTTATTAAAGTGCCCCTATTATGGATTTTTGAAAATTAACTTTCATGCTGTGTGTAACAGCTCTTAGTGAATGAAAACATCCTGCAAAGTTTTAAATCTGAAAGTGCACCGTGTATAAAGTTATTGTCTCTCAAAAGAA
>NW_015557171.1:421856-425891 GCF_001515605.1 Sinocyclocheilus anshuiensis
CAAGGCCCAGAAAGGTAGTAAGGACATCATTAAAATAGTCCATGTGACATCAGTGGTTCAACCGTAATGTTACAAAGCTACAAGAATATTTTTTTTTCACAAAGAAAATGAAAATAACGACTTTATTCAACAATTTCTTCTCTTCCGTGTCAGTCTTCGACGCACGTTCACAAGAGTACCAAAATGCAAGTATCAGAGTGAGTAATTAATGACAGAATTTTTGTATGAACCTCTTTAAAGCAAGCTATGTTCTAGTTAAAAACTGACACTTAAAACTCTAAATTTTTTTGTTGTTGTTTTAATTTGGCATTGACCTTTTAAAAACCTAATGGTCAATTTAATACATTTGTATATGGCCACAGTGCAACGCAATTTTATTCGAATATAATGTATATATACACAACATTGCTGCAATAACATTATTATTTATTTTACTTTATATTTATTAAAGTGCCCCTATTATGGATTTTTGAAAATTAACTTTCATGCTGTGTGTAACAGCTCTTAGTGAATGAAAACATCCTGCAAAGTTTTAAATCTGAAAGTGCACCGTGTATAAAGTTATTGTCTCTCAAAAGAAAGAGTTGACTCTGAGTCATTGAAACGAGTCCTTTTTAAAACGAATCACAAGCCGTTTCATGTTGACATCAACATGAAACATTAGCATATTGCCCGCCCACTAGTTGCGTACGCAGACCCGGGAAAACTTGAAAATGCAAATTCATTCTTTGCCACTAGGTGCAGCTTTTTGAGCGGTAAAAATATGAAATCGACCAATCGGACCAATCACCGCAGATTAGCGTCACGCAAAGGAGGGGTTTGGAAAAATGAATCGTTGAGCGAATCGTTTGGGAGTCGTTGAGCGAGTAAGGTAAAAATAAATGCATATTATAAGACAATGAACGTGTTTTTTGACCTTGCATGCATGTCAACTTGTTGTTGAGGACTCCCAAAACCAAAATATGAACCTTTCATAACCCATAATAGGGGCACTTTAACATAATCTGAAATCATTTGACAATTAATTAACTATTAAATAATAAATCAATAATAAAATCGATAAAAAGAACACATCTGTAAGAAAAGACACTAATTGGGAGAACTACTTCATTTAAAAGCTTTCAAATATCAGTTGATCATTGCTGAATTTTGGTGAATTGATGTAAACTGAAGGCTATTGGCTGGTTAAAAAAAGGACAAGACCTTTGATATGTCCCGACAACTTCCTGTTTCAATAGAAAATACTTCAACACAGGAAAGAACTGAGTTGGCCAAACCCTTTCTTGGGGTCTCTAGAGTTATTTCTGCACTTTAGCCTCTTTTGACCAGTATCTAGCATGGAGGCACAAAAATATACTTGGACAGGACCCAAAACCTGTACATCTGTGCATACCTGCATATGAGCACTATCATCCACCACAGCTCTGACAAATTTTATATATATAAGTCCCTGAAGCGAAAGGAAATTCTGTTATATTTTCAGAGAGAGTGATGAGAAAATAAAAGCATTATGCACAGTCACTGCTAGGTGTTCAGTTTCACTTAATTAGCCAGTGCTGCGGTGCTACAGTCTGGACCAGTGCCACGGCTGTTAGGGAGCAAAACGCAGCTGTGCATTTCTCTCCGTTATTGAGAGGATAACACAGCCTGGGCCGTCTGCTGTAACACTGTACAACACAATGGCACTGGGGAAAGAGAGGGACAGGAAACCGTTCCTTCTGATTCGCGCAGTAAAATGGAAATGTGTGTATGTTTGAGGGGAGCAGAAGGAAGGACGCTGTGCTTGGGAAGGATTTTACACAAGGATGTTAGTTCAATGTGAATAAGAGGGCAGCACTGACACCTTGCAGCTGCTGTCTGAGTCTTAATGTATTTCTATGTGTTAGTGCAATAAACAATTATTCATAACATACTTTTTCATCATTTTATTTTTTCCCTGAGGTCCTTTTTAATCTTAGTCAAGGTTTTTGTGCCAAAACACACATAATTTAATTTTACGCAACCATTCTCTAGAGAAAACAGGGAGAGAATTAAACTTAAGAATTCAACCTCTTTGCATCTGAAATAACCAGCACTTACACACAGGTTGCAAGTTTTATGTAGAATGTTTTCATTTGTCCTGCCTAAACTTCAGGTTTTAATACAAAATAAAGAAACTCCTTCCTCTTTTTACAGATACCTATCACAGAGTCACAGAAACATACTGGGGAGTGAGAGGAAATGGGATTGGACATGTTGCAGGCAGGAATCAAACCTGCATCACCCATATGAGCACCAGGGCTCAATATATCTGAAGCAAACGTGCTAACTTTTTCCAAAACAGTTTGCGCTTTCCGATATTACATAGTGACAAGAAATAAGCTGTGCTAAAATGTGCAGCACAAACTTTTAAATTTGAACTAAAATGTAATTATACAATGTTAAAATATATAATGTACACTGTAATAAAATGTAAAAAATGTAAACTGAATTCCCTGCATTAAACTTTATATTTGATGGTATTTTGCATAAGCGTTTATGTTTCTTTTTAGGTATTGCTATCATTTATGTTCATTTGGGTTTTAAGTTGCATTTTATGTTAATCGCAAATTTAAGTTCAGTCCCTTAAAACCTAAAATGTTGATATCATATTTTTACGGTAAAGTTCTGGCAACCGCAGCTGCTTTTTTTACTGTAAATGTAAAATTACATTTACTGTAAATTACAGTGTGAAGTTACAATTTACTACAAATTACAGTGTAATTAAGACTTCAAGCACTTAGTTGCAACAGTACTTGGATTAAGTACACACTCCCCAAAATAATACTTAAGCACAGCAATAAAGTACAATTCATGACCCCAAAACACACTTGCTCACAATTCAGAGCCAGTGTCTTCACCTCTATCTGACAGGGTTAAGCCTGTGAGGGGACGTGGAGGATTTGGAGCGTTTGGAGACTAACCTTAATTGCTGACTGACCAGCCGCATTCATGCTGACTCTGTAAACAAGCATCCAAGACCCAGTCCAAAACAAACAGGAGAATGGCCACTTCAAACAAAATGAGATGAATTTATGAACTCTACGCCCTGCCTTACATTCCAAGAGGCTGCATGACAAACAGCTTGCAAATTTCACACAATATGAAGGGCAAGTTATACTGTTATTTCTAACAGGAGGATGTGAGAAAGACAGGGTGCGTGTGTTTGCTCAGTCTCTGAACTCAGAGGCAAAAATATAAATATAGACATAAGATCCATATAATTATAGCAATAAGTTGTGGTTTATCACAATATCACTTGCTGTAAATTGTTTGTATATCTTCTAATAGAGGTAGACATGCCAAAGCTCTGTTCAAAAACCTAATGAACTGCCCACACAAACAGCATTTTAAGGCAGGTATGTTGATGGCACAAAAGGATGTGCGAAGGCATCTTAATTATCCTGCCTCTGAAGGTATTTCTTTAACTAAAATTAAATCTAAAATTCGAAGGCAGATGATTCTGGTATGAAAGAAGGCACAGCGACAAGCTCAGTGAAAAAAGTATATATATATATATATACATATATACTGTATATATCGGTTGTTTTCGATCAGTAAATTGAAACTAGAGGGCCTCAGTAAACTTCAGGGGGGCCTCAGATGACTTAAAATGATTTAAAATAAGACAAAATTAAAACGAAAAAAAAAACACAAAAAATCAAGACATTTCTTATTTGAATTCACCAACTCAACAACAGATTGTTTTTAGGGTTCCCATGGTCTCGAAAAACCTGGATATATGACGTAGTATAATTTTAAAAATATGATTTCTAGACCTGGTAAAAGTCATGGAAAATATTACAATAAAAAATATTAAATAACTCTGTGGGCATTTTTTAAATAAATATTAGTTTTCTAGTTATGCCAAGCTCAATAATATTTTATTATTATATAAATAATAATAATATTTAAAATATTTAAAATATAATATTATATAAATATAATATTTAACATTTCCAGTTATCCTCAGTTAATATATATATATATATATATATATATACACACACACACACA
>NW_015557171.1:425912-431355 GCF_001515605.1 Sinocyclocheilus anshuiensis
ATGTATGTATATATATGTGTATATATATGTGTATATATATGTGTGTATATATGTGTGTATATATGTGTATATATATGTATGTGTATATATGTATGTGTATATGTATATGTATATGTACACACACACACACACACACACACACACATATAAATACATACATTAGAATTAATAAAGAAATAAATACTTGAATAAATTAAGTATATTTATTTTTTTATACATTCGAAAATGCTGTTTATAAATAGAAAAATTCAATACCGAACATAATCAATAAAAATATTTCAATAATAAAAATAAAATATTTATTTATTTATTTTGGTTATATCATTTCAAGAAAGTTTGGAAAAGAGCTCAGATCATTTCAAATCTGGCCTGTTAACATCTCCCTTATTAAATTATACAATACAGACCACTGTACTGAATATGTAAACTGAAGCAAAACATTGCTGATCATTAAACAAATAAAATATGACTCATAACATGTGTTTTAGCCTTCATCATTTATCAGTTCTGTTAATTACCTTTACAAAGCAAAGCGCATCCTACAATGGTTCATATAGCACATTTATGGACAAGTCCCACTAATTGGCGGAACCAGGATGGCCAGTAACCCTACCGCCCCTCTAGGTTTTCAACATTGTGTTTGGGAGCAGTAAATCAGGGCTTCGCTGAATTGTTTATGTCTTGGAGGATCTGATCCATCTGTCGTTGAAGGCCGGTGGCGCCTGGGCACATGAAACACGACCCTGCCACAGTCTCCATGCTGGATTAGAACTGAAGGATAGTGTGTGTGTGTGTGTGTGTGTGTGTGTGTGTGTGTGTGTGTGTGTGTGTGTGTGTGTGTGTGTGTGTGTGTGTGTGTGAGTGAGTGCATACGTGTGTTTATCTGTGAAAAAAGAGAGAAGGTGATTTCGGTTGTGCTTTTAAATGTGATTTAAGTGTGGGTGTGTGAATCCACAAGGCCACATCTGTGCTAGTTGTTAATGTCAAGGCTCAATGTGATTCAGCCAGATGTCCTTGTGTGCTTATCTTTCTCCATTTAAGTGGAAGAAGAAATAGGGCCAAACTCTCTCTCCCGCAGCCGTGACCCCACAATCCGGCCTCAGCCCCTTCCAAACCTCCTTTGTGACGCCAAGGAGTCACGGACAGACAGATTTATCTGTCCTCCTACCATCCAGCCAGGACCACACAGGTGAACAAGGCCTGAGAGACACTGAGCTAGGTGTCAGGACAGAGTTGAGTTTCGGCAATACATAAAATCTCTTAAATATAACTGGTGAGGAAAGTTTTGGCATGCCAGGTAACCCAGCACTTCTTCATTAGCACAGTGAAGCAAGCCAATGGATACTGTACACGCCAAGCACACGGCCCCGCAGAGAAATGGAGAACATCTGGAAACAGTCCAAAACAAATAGTCCAGAGGGGTTCATATGTAAACCATAAGAAATGCGGCGCTCTCGGCCGCAAAAACGTGTCAAGGACAAATAGTCTTGCATGACATTAGAACACTTCTAAAGTCTGCAGTCCCTAAGGAAGGAAGAAATTGCTTGGGCTCAGCATTCTGTGTGATTAGCAAGACAATGCATTTCTTTTATCTTGCAGAGGACCACAATGGACAAAAACATGAACTTCAACCAGGGTGAGAAGCATAAATTAAGTAAATGAGTGCCTTCTTAGAACTGCACCATTAGGATGACCCTACGGTTTCCCTTTGGGACGTTATTGTTTACTGGTTTCCGAGCCACACAAGCTGAATTCGAGACCAGTAACTGGAGTCATGGTTTTTAAAGGAAACATCCGACCACAAAGGTAACTTTTGACACACAGCTACAGTGTGTCAAAAAAATAAACACTTTCTTAATCGTTTTCACAATACGTTTGTCTTCCATTATAATCATACTTAATACAAGATAAGTTATTTGTAGAATAAAATTGGCTAAGATGTTAATCTATGTTTTCTTCTTCTTTTAGTAATAGCATAAATCTACTACAATATAGTTTAGATAAGGTAATACTTAAAAAAATGTTAGTAAATGTCAAGATTAGGGATGCACCGACTAAAAATACACTGAAAAAACCCCCTTGTAGCTAAGTGAAACAATATAAGCTGAAGTTAAAATTACTAAAAACTAAAGCTGAAACAAAAATAAATTAAAGCTAAATAGAAATATTTCAAAAATATATTAAATATGATAAAAGCACATAACAAAATTAATACAACCTCAACAAAAATTACACTGAAAACTGAAAATATAAAAATTCAAATTTTTATTCCAATTCAAAACATGAATATAATAGTAAATAACAATAAATAAGACTAGTTATGGCTGATATTAAACTATTTATATATACTAAAACACCAAAAACTAAAAATCAACCATTTTGAATGTTAGAAGTGAATTTATCCATCCAACCCTAAAAATGTACAATATGTAAAATTGATATTCATTTCATCTTGCTAAACAACACATTTAACATTGTTAATAAATTATAATACTGTTAACCTGATGTTATGTTATGGTAACAGTGTTTTTAAAGATACCGTTAGATAATCTAAAAAAAAAATTTGGGATAATGTGCATGAACAATTAAATTATTTCCCATTGTGGTGAATCCCTAATCAAGGTGTATTTTCTGAAAACAAGTTTTATTAAATAAGTTAATTTGTGTTGTTTTACATATGTTGACTTATTTAATACTTACAAAAAAAAAATAATAAAAAATGTTAAAATATTTTTGCAGTGTACCAGGGCTCCAGACTACAACTAAAACGGTCGAATTCGTAACCAAAAATATTAATTTGCGAGTGAAGTTTTTGCTGAGCGACTGGCGACTATATATACAGTATATTTACGTTATGACTTCAAAATGTGCATGTAATGCCTTTTTTCCTGATTGTTTTGCAATCACATCTTTTGTTATGTTCCCGTATTAAACTGAGACAATGCGCATCAAAGTTTTAGTGGAAAAAAAGTTTTAAACAGTGCTCATCTCTGACGCACACCTGCTAAATGCAGCTCAGTTGTGCAGCGCGAGAGAGATCGAAATGATGGAGACGTGCGAAGTGAAAGTGCAGAAAAACAGTGTCGATTTCGTGCTAAACTTGAACAAACTACAACAGGTGTAGATATTGGCAATATTGTTAACAATTCTCGTTTATAATCATTACTAATATGGCTTCTTATCAAGATCTTAGTCTATATGCAGTGTTCTGTTAATGCGACTTAATCGACTTAATGAACTTCATATTATTTGAAGCGCACTTGCCGTCCAGTAATCGCAAAAAGCTTTGTGCTTTGTTACTTTTTTAATAAAGTATCAGCTTTAAAATTATGCCAAATTCATAACTAAATTCAAACAATAAATATGGTTTTGGCGCTCTTTAATGCGGCAGGCACAATCACTTTAACGTCTCAGTTCAAGCGACACGTGAACCCATTATATCTTTCTCTTTACTACTATAGTACATAATGAACATGAATTAACATAGGCTATTTTATAAGAGAGCCTACAGTACAACTTCATGTAAAAGCTCATTCATTGTTTCAAACTGCGGAAAAAGTGTTAAGCTTGTAAACATTGCAACGTAATAATACATTTACCTCAGAATAACCATTCGGTGTCCATAAGCTGATCAGCCAGCTAGAAAAATAACTATAAAGAGGAGCATTTTGCTATATTTATGCGCTATTGCATATTAATATTTTTACTTAACCTGTTGTCTACATGATTCAACTCCTCCTATAAAACTGCATTTTACTAATGAAGAAAAACAGACTGAATGTGTGAAAGACATATGACAACAACATTTATAGGATGCATTGAGGAGGAGCCCAAACTACACTCAGTAGCCAAGTGATGCTTATGGTCCATGATATTGGTACAGATTCTGTGTAATGAACAATTCTTTGTGACTGTATATTTCAAGTTGGAAAAGGCATTTAGTTCCCACTTTAAGAGAACCTTAGTTCCCAGGTCATCTACAAGATAGATTAAAATGCTGATAAAGTCAAGAAAATATGAGAGTAGGATACATAAACACATGACAGTATGATTGAAATGTTAAAATGTAAAAAAAAAAAAATAATAATAATAATAATAATAATAAAACATGTTTATTCTGTGGCACCTAAGTTTTTTCTTATAGGAGCCAATGGCTCCTTACTTTTTTTTTGTTTTTTTTTGTTTTTTTGTCTGGAGCCCTGTGTACATTAGCACACAGCTAAAGACGAATATCAACATTTGTGAAAGTGCATTAACATCCTGGTCCTGCAGTTTCCAATTATATTCTGATTATATTCTGATCCTTAGTCCCTCAGACAGTAAACATCCCTATTGCGGAAGTGTGTACATCAACAGCTGTCATGACTCTTTTGTTCAGTGCATCCTTAATCTTCCCTTCCAATCGCTGAGCACAATATCTGGAGCGGTCTTTGAAATATCTTTGGAATGCGGTGAAAGGAACAGTCTTATCTTCCTGTGTGTAGACAAAACCTCATATAAGGCTTATGGGGAAGCTTAAAATTAGTGGTGGAAAGAGTACTAAGAAATTGTACTTAAGTAAAAGTATTGCTACTTAAGGAATAATTCACTTGAGTACAAGTAAAAGTACTGAAAAATAATATGACGCAAGTAAGTGTAAAAAAGTAGTTTGCTGAAAAACTACTCAAGTTACTGCGTTACAAAGTACTAGTATTATTTTTCTATTTTTACCCAAAATTAGACGATGTGAGCATTATGGAGCAGGGTTAACCCTAACACGCATGTACTGTAATGTCTGTTTCACAAGTGAAACCCAGGAAATCCCTTATATGGACAAATGCATCAGATATCACTACAGCTGAATAACATGCAGATAGAGATGCTTTGACTGATGAAACGTGGAAGACAATAAACATACAATTGCAGTGCAATGCTAATTGACATAGCTTGTATCACAGTATAGAATTTTATAAAAAATATTTTCTGTCTCACTGTGATAAGAAGCAACATGGAACCACAGAAGCTAACTGTTTCAAACACGACTGATGTTATATTGTGATTTTGGAGCAAAACATGATATTAGTCTCATAAATTGTCATGTTTGACGCTATAAGCAAACATACTACCTATCCCTGTTGCCAGGAGCAACTGTTTTATAACTAATTTTGAAAAGTACATTCACATATAAGATTATGTGGTTGTTTTTAAGAAGGGCAAAAGCAAAGAAGAGTAAGTGAGGGTTTAAAAGGAAAAATAATGTGGGTAAGTTTGGGCATCGTTGGAATTTTTATGATTCCGATTCTTGTCAATTCCTAATTTCGAATTTCGATAGGTAAAAAAATATATAATAATAATAATAAAAATAAATAAATAAATAAAGAATAAAAAATCTTAGATATCATTCACATTTATTCTAACTCTTATTGCAAAATATGTCCTTGTTAGCTGAATACTATGAATGAAA
>NW_015557171.1:431641-446891 GCF_001515605.1 Sinocyclocheilus anshuiensis
TAATGTCTGTTTCACAAGTGAGACCCAGGAAATCCCTTATATGGAGAAATGCATCAGATATCACTACAGCTGAATAACATGCAGATAGTGATGCTTTGACTGATGAAACGTGGAAGACAATAAACACACAATTGCAATGCAACGTTATAACTGACATAGCTTGTATCACAGTATAAAATGTTATAAAAAATATTTTCTGTCTCACTGTGATAAGACGCAACATGGAATCACAGAAGCTAACTGTTTCAAACATGACTGATGTTATATAGTGATTTTAGAGCAAAACATGATATTAGTCTCATAAACTGTCATGTTTGACGCTATGTTAAGCAAACATACTACCTATCCCTGTTGCCAGGAGCAACTGTTTTATAACTAATTTTGAAAAGTACATTCACGTATAATTTTATGTAGTTTTTTTTTAAGAAGGGCAAAAGCAAAGAAGGGTAAGTGAGAGTTTAAAAGAAAAGAAAGGGTTTAAAACGGTGTGAATTGAAATGTGCCAGTAAAAAATAATGTGGGGTATGGGTAAGGTTGGGTATCGTTTTAATCTTTATGATTCCGATTCTTGTCAATTCCTAATTTCGATTCCAATAAGGTAAAAAAATATATAATAATAATAATAAAAATAAATAAATAAATAAAGAATAAAAAATCTTAGATATCAATCACATTTATTCTAACTCTTATTGCAAAATATGTCCTTGTTAGCTGAATACTATGAATGAAAATCAACAGTCTAAAGAACACTTACACAAGGATCTGTGCAGCAGAGAAAACAGCCCGTGAGTCTTCTTGACTTGAATGGTTAAAAATCACATTGAAAGTGTAGTTTGTAATAATAACAAGGGTGGACTCCAGGCATATTTTCGGTAGGACAAAAAAAAAAGAACATTTTATTTAACATTTTAACCCATACCTAGGCTTGGGAATCCAAAATCTATTCCAATTCTGGAATAGGGTGCTTTTAAGGTCAGGGATCATCTAGTTGTTATAAAATTAAAATTTTGCAACTTAAGCTTCGAAATGACAGACAACGAATAAAAAAGGTAATTTCCAAGAGCTGCGTCACAGCGCATATCAAAATCTCCCGTATCGGTTCTGTTTTCAGTACTGAAGAATAAAAGATACATTCTTAGATGTTTTTGTTAGTACGTGAACGTTATCTTACACATTTTATTGTTTCCCAATTCAGAAGAGCGCACACACAGCCTGTGTCTGAATGCTTCGAGAAAGGAAAAATTTAAATCGCATCATATGACCCCTTTAATATGACCTTAACCATTCAAGCACAAGAAGACTTGTGCACTGTTTTCTGTACTGCACACATAGGGGCATAGACATCATTTCAGAAATTAGGGGGACAGAAATGTAAAAAAAAAAAAAAATTTTGTCTAATTGACAGGCTTTATTTTTTCTTATGTATTTTAATTGGATAAGAAATCAAATACGCTGCTGGATGATAACAAGTAATTTGTATTCTATAATATTTTTTTCTGTATTTTCCTAATGACAGTTTTAGAATTGGTTTATACAAACACATAATAAGGTAGAATACTGTATTAAATGTTATGTCAATTAGCACTGCATTATTCAAATACTATATTTATTACCTTGAAATTACCTGAAATTACCTTTTTTAGCTACAGCAATAGCGGGATGCCTTTGTCCATATTAGGGATTTCCTGCACGTCATAAATTATTACATCTACTAGGCCGTTTCGGACTTTCTGCACGAGAGCGCCCTCCGGCTTCGAGTATGAATGAAACATGCACTGCATGAGAGTGTTTAGCGCTCAGTAATGTTCATATCATCTCGTTTTGGATATGAATAAATCGTCCAGTCATACATCTTGTTTCTTCGCCCATGTGCTCACACATCCAAAGCACGCACACAGAAAAAGTTATTTTAAATGCATCTGATTGACAGATAAATCATGGTTGATCTATCAGCCAGATGCACGTAAAAATGCAAGCGCTCTTATTTCAGTGTTGTTGTTAATGCTGAGGTTATTTTAGCTTCGTACATTTAGTTTAACTGACGGTAATTGTTTCTCAGGGGGACGTAAGTGATTTTCACCATTTACAGGGGGTAGTCTATGATTTAATCGGGCTAAAGATTGCATTTGAATGCTTTTGTTAGTCTATCCAGTTGAACCCACTAGATGCGGCGCTGCTACGTTGTTCATTCATATATTGCGGAAAACGAGAGCATCAGTGTGGAGAAGATGTTGTTTATGGCGAAACTGAAACCAAGCCGTTCACACAGAACGCATATTTATCACATTTTCTAGAGGGACATCTATCAGCATTGCACTCACATCTCGCAGAGAGCGGCATGTTTAGAAAGCCATGTAAAATGAATGCAAGTTCAACTTTTAAAAACATGTCTAAAGACGTTATGGCGTTTTTTCCGCATCCCACTGTAACTCATGTTTTTAAATGAAGAAAGTAGCCTACTCTTTGTGATTGGTTTTCGGTCCTTTGTATTAAACTATACATACATGCATGGTGCTGTTTTTTTTCTAATTGTTTAAGCAACTCTATTAATTATATATGGTTTATAAACATTATTTTAAACATTATGCACTTTTTTTCAAAGATAGTTGTGTTATTTTATTGCTTTGAAGAAACGTGCATAATATTTTGTTCGATGCGCCCTCTTGTGGCCTCAGGAGAGAAGCCAACAGCTTTTTTCCCTCCTAACATTTAATATTTAAGTAGAAAATTCGAATTTAGTTTTTCAGTCATTTTGACAGCCCCACAAAGCAAAGTGCGGTTTGATCGGCCCGCTCCCGCAGCTGAACTGGACGTTTTGATTGGTTTTGCACCTGAGTCAGACCTGTCTGTTATTGGCTGAAGCGCAGGGCTCCACCCCAGAAGTTTGAAAAGTGCCCGTCAAATGCCGGCTCGCTCCGTTTCTCCATCGGCGCCTTCTTTGTTCATTTTACCAAGTAAAGAAACCAACTTTGTACCAAGAAAAATAAATGTAGCGAAGTTGAATACTTTAGTTTTATTCTACTCAAGTAAAAGTAAAAGTACCACAATGTAATTATACTCAAAATTTTAAAATGTACTCAAGTACTGTAACGAAAGTATTTGTAATTAGTTACTTTCCACCTTTACTTAAAATCCACTCATTTGCACAATGCATGAAGCCTATGCAACCTAAGTTTGTTGCAGTTTTTAAAGTCAAAGCGTGTCATTTTTTGGATGTTAAAATACATTCTCCAGTTTAATGTACAGAAATAACTTTAAATAAGCAATTTCAGGTTAAATTGTCTTTATTTTTGCAATTCCGTGTGCTGCCACTAGTGGCGCCAAAATTACTTTTCCACCAGCTTATAACATATTTTAGGGAACTACATGGAAACTTGTAATGTTCATTTGTTAGCATTTGTACTTGGCAAGCTAGCTTTTGCTTTGTATTATTTGTGTTATACATATTCTACTCTTTCTTCCAATAAATGAAGAAAAAATAGCAAAATAAATTTGCATAAGAAAAACTAACCAAGACATATTGCAGTCAGGACTCTTAGAATGTGCTGAGTAAACACAGTCCTGGCCTCCATTCAACTGTTAGCCAGATATGTGCAAATAGTACAAAAAAATGGCAAATCTGTTACCAAGATACTGATACAAACCCACAACAATGGCATCATAGGGAACTGAGCTCTTTAGCTATTTGCCAACAAAAACGAAAGGCATTATAGCACGGCAGAAAATGACATGTCTTATTCATCATTGCCAGAGCTCCAATTCGCTTTTAGCTGTAGGCTGCTGGAATCCTGATGGCTAGTTTAGACATGTTGATTTTCACACATCTTCAGCACATGGTTTCAGGCCATTGCAAAGTCCTGACGAAGCACATTTAGAGGATGGGACCTAAAAGCATGATCGGTGACTCATTGTGCTCGTGCACAGAGGAGGCATGCTATCAGACATGCTGGTGTTTATCCATGAGGACCTGTGTTTGGATCATTCGCCTAGAGCAGGGGTTCTCAAAGTCTACATTCAAAGGTCCAAATCTGAATTTTCATCAGTGTCAAAGGTCCGGACCTGAAAAATTGGTTATTACAAAACTTGTTTTTAATAAACATGCATAACAAATAAACATACATTTTTTGAAAAAATAAAGCGCAAAAGTGGCAAAACAATTAATTTAAGTGTCAGCAATAGAGGTCGACCGATAAGGGTTTTTCTCTGTCCGATGCCGATATTTAGAAATCAGGGCATCCGATGGCTGCCGATATTTAGAAATCAGGGCATCCGATGGCCGATATACGATGCTGATTTATTTTTTTTTGGCCGATATGTTTGGCCGATTTTTTTTCCCTTTATCTCATAAAAGCGAGTTTCAGTAAATGATTATTGCAGGGCACAAGATGGTAATAGTAGTAGTAGTAGTAGTAGTAGTAGTAATAGTAGCCTAATTCATAGTAATAATACATGGCTCAAAGCACCTTCTCAAAACAGTTCTGAAGCATGCTTTTTGTTTATGTTTGCTGACAGACACCAGTGTTTCCCACAGACTTGCAAATGCAAATTGATTCTCTGCCAGCAGGAGGCGCTGTTGGAGCCGAGATATAGCGGTTTCCCCGGTAACGGCTATAATCAAATACAAAACGCTATGAAAGACGAAATGAAAATGACATCAAAGCTTTTCTGAAGACGGTCGATTCTTTTCAATTATACATTCATATAAAAACACCCGAGCTGCATTTTAATTTTGAAACGTGCAGTGCTCAGTTTATTCAACGAACGCCATAATCTAAGTGATAACAAAAATAACTCAAATTAGCGGTGAAATGTCGTCCGATTATGTCAAACCTCATATGCTCACTGGATGTCATGACAACAAATGTCATGAAGGAAAAGTTTCAATATCTCACCTTCGCTTTCATTTCGGACCATCTCCAAAGAGACATTAAAAAACTAAACATATGATTTACAAGTTTAGCATGCATTTATCAAAGTAGGAAATAATTAGTGTTCTTGAAATACGAAATGGAGGCGGGTCCAGACTGAATTCCCTCCGGGTCCGGATCCGGACCAGAGTCCGGACTTTGAGAAGCACTGGCCTAGAGACTAGAGCAGAAATCCTGCTGAAAAAGCTGGTCTCCCAGCCAGGTCAGGCTGAACTAGTTTGCTGGTTTTAGAGTGGTTTTGGCTATTGTACCCTTCCCAGCTAATCCACAATATTACAGACTAGAGATCAGTCAATATTGGCTTTTTAATAATATCTGATATGTGGAACCATTCTTTAATATTTTTATTCATGTATTTTATTTTATACAATAACTACATTATCCTTATATGACATTTTTGTAATATATGCATTATAAATATGTTATGAATATTTATTATTATTAATACTGTTATTGTTGTTGCCATTATATTTATACAAAGCAGTTTTGTACACTACTGTTGAAAAGGTCAGTAAGATTTTTTTAATATTTCTTTTTTTTTTTTTTTGGATAGGATTCGTTGCCAATAAGGCTATTTATTGGCTCAGACCAATCCAAGATTTGGAAAGAAGTTTCTTATGCTCACCAAAGCTGCATTTATTTGATAAAAACAGTAATATTGTGAAATATTATTGTAATTTAAAATGACTGCATTCTATGGTAATACATTTTAAAATGTAATTTATTTCTGTGATGGCAAAGCTGAATTTTCAGCAGCCATTACTCCAGTTACCATGATCCTTCAGAAATCATTCTGTTGATTTGGAGTAAAAGTATTAATTTCTTTCAAATACACAATCATACTTAACCCCAACTTTTAAATGGTAGTGTACACAGCCAATTTACAGGCTTAAGTGACTTTTCCAGACCATGAAACCACCCAAACAAGCTACACTTAAAAAAAAAAAAAAAAATTATTTTAGAATATTGGTGATAAAGGCTAAAGGATAAAGAATAAAGGCTCAGTGGCAAACATCAAGACCTGAATTTGTTCCTCATATTCTTTTTTAGTGGCTTTATTTGATGAATATTCCACATATAGTATGTATCACCACATGGAGTTCTTGAAATAAACTTGATAAACATTATAGTAGTTCCTAATACTGGCAAGTAGTTTTATGTTATTTCCTCTCCATTTCACTTGGTTCTTGGTAAGTCTTAATTTTAAACACTAGAAACCTAAAAATAATGACTGAATGACTTCTTTGAGACACAAATTGTGCATGAGATTGTGGACTATAGTGAATTACAAGCAGCTGGCTGATAAATGGAGTGAATTTTGCCTATAAAAGCATTTATGTTTTTTATCAAACATTTAAATCTTTTGTTTGCAAAAGACTTTGGGATTGACAACTTGCAAACAAAAGCTCTCTCTCTCTCTATCTCTCTCTCTTTCTCTCCCCGTGTTGCTTACTCTTCTGAGATATGTCAGATAGCATTCCTCAGGCTTTTGTTTCACACACTGAAGCCACCAACAACAATCTGATCTCTCTGGCACGGATGTTTACAGCGCTCTGCTCCTGTGCTTTGGCCAGTGCGCTTTTCTTCTGCTTCCTGTCTGTCAGGGTGGAGGGAACAACCATCACTCACAGCGATCCTGATTACAATGCATGAGGGCACACAGTACACGGTATGGATATGAGCGGCAGTCTAATGGAGCGCCACAGAGTAAAATCCGATGGGGTTTTGAACCCTGGCAGGGGCGAAGAAGAGAGCTTTTTGTCTGCGCCGACCCAGTTGAGTGATACTTGCTCCCTGATGCAAAAAACACACGACATTGAAAGCGAGGCGGTTTAAAGCAGTCATTGTCTGTGTCGGCAGGGACCGATATTGTATTTCAATAGAGCTGTGAGTCCAAGCCACACAGAGTTCAGAAAGGAGAAAGAGCCTTTCTCGATCCGCGTGGCTGATAGTGCCGACAACTGCGCCCATTTGCACTCTTTCTGTCTTTCTTTCTTCTTCTGGCCCTTCTCACTCCCTCTTTCTTACTCCCTTTTCGCTCACAAAAGTTCAGACAGAGCCTCCAAATCTTACCCCAACTTTCCTGAGGCCCAATGGTGTTTTTCTTGTGATATGTGAGGGCTGAAAACTTGAAGGCCAATCTTTCTCCAAGTACATTTTTTCTTTCCATAATCACTGGTTTCTAATAAGACTAGAAAAATGTACACATTGGGTAGAAAAGGTTCATATCAGAATCTTAACTCATTATTTTGTGAACCAGAGTGTGTTTTTGTGCATGTGCTAGAAGAGAAGGCTGTAATTGCTGGAATGATAACGCAAACACTATAGATTGTATACCGTCTCGTTGCGAACATCTAGAGTCAGCAGTGCTCTCGGCCAAATGGTCCTTCCAGCAATTACAACATCAATTCATACGCTAACCCTGTGGACGCACCCCACACTGTTTCTACAACACCCCCACCAACTAACAAGAGAACTAACAACTTAACAAACCAGCCAACTCACCACACCTCAGCCAAGATCCGAATCAAAGTATGTTTAAACTAGGGTTGTGACGGTGAGGAAATTTTCCCACCGGTTAATCGACGTGTGACAACACCGGTTCAAAGCGCTCGGGAGCTTGCACATTCGTGGCTAAAGGCCTGCACTCTCCAAGACGACGCGGAAGTTTCAACAGGATAAATGGATTTCCAGCACTGAAAATCGCGTACAGTAGCTAATAAGCTTCAGGACAAACGATACTGTTATCGATATTTATCTCCATATACTTCAATGTTAACGACGAATTAGAAGCTGCTGCTTGTCATTTTCCTTCACTGAATGATGTGGCCGAGGTTTGCTTGACGTGCGTGTGATATCCATGCGCATGTGCTGTGTGCTTGCGTGCAATCAGTCATCACGGCAAGAGTGAAACGTTCGAAAGTGTGGGCTCACGTTACAAAACTAGGTGACACCAGTGTCAGATGCAATATATGCAGTAGTGTAATAGTGAACAAAGGAGGCAACACTAGTAATATAATGAAACATTTACTAACACTAATACTAATACTAATACAACATCTACCTCAAGCAATGCGCTGTATTATGTCTCACGGCTCCAGCTACAACTGAAACTCGTGAGACACATTCACATCAAATGTTGATTTGGTAGAGTTACACTCACGAGACTTATTCGCAATCACAAAAGTACATTATTTCCGCGTGCATTAAAGCCTTGCCGGTTAAACGTTTCATTTGCGTGCTGTTCTAACACGTGCTTATTCAAAGCGCGTACACCCGAAGCGTCCGTACACTAAAAGGTCAAACTGAAATGTTGATTTGGTAGAGTTACACTCACGAGACTTATTCGCAATCACAAAAGTACATTATTTCCGCGTGCTTTAAAGCTTTGCCGGTTAAACGTTTAATTTGCGTGCTGTTCTAACATGTGCTTATTCAGAGCACGTACACCCGAAGCGACCATACACTAAAAGACCAGTCAAACAGCACCTGATTAGGCCTATACTTAGTTATCTTAGTTATCGTCTGATTGCGCTAATACTGTCAAAAACACACAAGATTTACATATAAACAGTTAATTATGTCTAAAGTGACCAAAATTTTGTCATTATTTACTCTGTCATGTTGTACCAAACATGTATTAATTTTTATTTATTCTTGCGCTGAACACAAAAGAAGATATTTTGAAGAATGTGGGTAACCAAACAGTTGCAGGTCCCCACTGACTTTAATAGTAGGAAAAAACAAATATGAAAGTCAGTGGGGACCAGCAACTGTTTAGTTTCCCACATTCTTCAAAATAACCTTTTATGTTCAACAGAAGAAAGAAACTCATTCAGGTTTAAAACAACTTGAGAGTGAGTAAATGATGATACAGTTTTCATTTTTGGGTGAACTATTCCTTTAATGTTAATAAAATAAAACAAAGAGAAAAATAACTGACTGCTCTTGACTGAAGAACTTTAATACAGTTGCTAATACAGTAATACAGATTAATACAGTATTTTTTGCACCAAATAGTATCGATAACAGTATCAATAAGTACTGGTATCGATAAGCAGTATAGGTATCGGTATCTGTATCGATAAAATGTAAACAATACCCATTCCTAGGACACAAATTTGTATAATGACATGGGTATGACATAGGTATTACAACGAGAAGGTGATTTATGAGGACATTCGCAATCACAAAAGTACATTATTTCCGCGTGCTTTAAAGCTTTGCCGGTTAAACGTTTAATTTGCGTGCTGTTCTAACATGTGCTTATTCAGAGCACGTACACCCGAAGCGACCATACACTAAAAGACCAGTCAAACAGCACCTGATTAGGCCTATACTTAGTTATCTTAGTTATCGTCTGATTGCGCTAATACTGTCATAAACACACAAGATTTACATATAAACAGTTAATTATGTCTAAAGTGAAAGTAAACAGTTGAGAGAAAAACAGATGCGTGCAGCTCTTAAAGCAGCAGTACTAAACATACTGCTGCGTGTCATTAAAGGGATAGTTCATCCAAAATTTTGTCATTATTTACTCTGTCATGTTGTACCAAACATGTATTAATTTTTATTTATTCTTGCGCTGAACACAAAAGAAGATATTTTGAAGAATGTGGGTAACCAAACAGTTGCAGGTCCCCACTGACTTTAATAGTAGGAAAAAACAAATATGAAAGTCAGTGGGGACCAGCAACTGTTTAGTTTCCCACATTCTTCAAAATAACCTTTTATGTTCAACAGAAGAAAGAAACTCATTCAGGTTTAAAACAACTTGAGAGTGAGTAAATGATGATACAGTTTTCATTTTTGGGTGAACTATTCCTTTAATGTTAATAAAATAAAACAAAGAGAAAAATAACTGACTGCTCTTGACTGAAGAACTTTAATACAGTTGCTAATACAGTAATACAGATTAATACAGTATTTTTTGCACCAAATAGTATCGATAACAGTATCAATAAGTACTGGTATCGATAAGCAGTATAGGTATCGGTATCTGTATCGATAAAATGTAAACAATACCCATTCCTAGGACACAAATTTGTATAATGACATGGGTATGACATAGGTATTACAACGAGAAGGTGATTTATGAGGACATTTTGAGTGTCCCTGTATTTCAAAAGCCTTATAAATCATTCAGAATGAGTTTTTTTTTAAATCTAAAAATGCAGAAAGTTTTCTGTAAGGGGTAGGTTTAGGTGTAGGGTTGGTGTAGGGCGATAGAAAAAACAGTATAAAAACCATTACGCCTATGGAGAGTCCCTACAATTCACAAAAACATTACTGTTTTTATTGTAATTTTAATCAAATAAATGCAGCTATAATGAGCATAAGAGAGTTATGTTACATAATCATTTCATAATTATAATATGTATTATTAGTAGTAGTTTGTAAAAAAAAAGATATAGTATTACATTTCTGGATTACTAGAATTATGATTGTCTTGATAATGAGCAAAAAGTACACCATGTATAAGAGAATACTGTAAGCTTTAAACTATAATATACTTTCTTCTCATTTCCAAGACTCCTTCTAGCCATCTGTCCTCTTTAATAGCCTCTACTGTCTCTATAATCTTCTCTCTCTCTCTCTTTAAATGGGAATATTTATCCTCTTAATCACTTTCAGAAAGCAAAAAGGCTTCACACGGTATAGTGCCCTCCTATGTCAGAAACTCCTCTAATTGGCCCACATTCGAGGAGGTCAGCGGGGCTGTTACCACAGAAACAAGCAGTGATATGTGTGTACCGTAGAATCGGAACAGGCACACACTCCGAGCCATGACCTTGAAACACAACACACAAAGAGATCATGGAATAATGAGGAGAAAAACACAAGCACTGTGTGAAGATAACAGCACCTAATGATACAGTTCAGCCATTGGTGATGAATGTTAAACATGACCCTCTTGGCACATACATTGAAATGATGGCCGAAAGGTTCAAGGTGCAGTTCCGTTTCGAATGGTCACAAGACTTGTCTGTTCTAATTCACCGCAGGTCTTTAGATCGACATTTATGTTTAGGTTGTGCTTTAATAAAATGTGCACCTTCCAGCTGAAGGTCAACTTTAAACACAGACATGCCAAATGGCAGCAAGATCACAGGGGAGGATGAATGAAGAATGTTTCTCTTGAGCTCAGAGGTAATCAGCAACCAAATCTAGTAGATGAATGACCCATGAGGGTGAGTGTGTGTGTGTGTGTGTGTGTGTGTGTGTGTGTGTGTGTGTGGTGCTGACCATGCAGACAGAGGTCCCTACAGCTATGCTTATGTCTCTCCTGCCAAGAGAAACCAAAGGACCATGAGATGATTGCATTTACCCATCAGCCGCTAAAGATGAGCAGACTCAGACAGTAAAGCCAGTGTGTCTCCAATGAGTTTTAAAGAAAAAAGATACAGAGGGGAAACTTTTCATTGCATTTCATTTAAACTGTGTCACATAAAACTATTCTGATAATTGATTAAAAAAATTAACTATGCTGTAAAACTGTGCATCTTATTAAATGAAATAAGCTGATCCAACTAAAAAGAGAAAGCCATTATTACTAATTTTAAGTAATTTTAGCAAACTCAAACATTAATTTTAGTACTAATAACTAAGGTTTTTGAGTAATATTATTGTTTAATTTGCTTAAATCACAATGATATGTAATTTGTACAGAGTAGTAAAGTAAGCGTTGGCTCATTTTAGACTGAAAAGGAATAAAACTGGGAGGATTTTCCAGATTTTGATTGGTCAACTTAAAACTATGCCCTAATTTTCATATATTATTCATTTAGGTGCCTATTAATAAATCACACAGGTTTTTGTAATTAATTCTAACCTTAAAATTTGTAATCGTAATATATTTTAAATTAAATTATTAATTTAAAGTTAGGCCTAAATTATTAGATATCATTTATTTATCATTTATTAACAATTGCAGAACATTAAAAATATTACAACTTGATTTAAGTGAACCGAAACAATAGTCACATAAACTCATTATAAAAAATGTCACTATTTATTCTTTTGGTGATATTTATGTCTCAGCTCCCTCTGAATAAAAAAATTCAGTTCATTTTTCCTAACTTTTCTGATTTTGCGCAATAATTTTCACTATAAATATAAATTTAGCCCACACATTAGTATACTACATGTGGCTCCTGCACAGCACATTTATCAGCCTCCCAGAAGAGGATTTGGATAAAAACACAAAGGGCATTTACATACATATTTTCCTGTAATTAATAAATAAATAAATAATGCACACTACTACTCTTGCCCCACCACATAAATAACCCAATGGACACTTCCCACGAGGCCACTGGAGATTTGTCGTCATATCCATAAATGTGTCTGACTGTCATCAAGGTCACAAACCCTGACCCTGAATATAGTCAACAAAACCTGAAGTTGTCTGTTTGATTGTGAAACAAGGTTTTTTGACAAATGGCAACTTTAATGCTCACATTCCTCAACCGCCCTGAGTGACACATGTAAACGCACAAACTCTTTTCCTGAGGATGTAGTCTCCCGTGAGAAAGCTTGAGGTTAAGTTCTCCTGCAGGTCTCTCTTTTTCTCTCTGTCCACAGGGACACACACCACTCACATTTCAGCTCCAACACGACAAACACACAACCACACTGCGATAATGATCAGAGAAACATTTGGAAACTATTATATAGTGTGTGTGTGTGTGTGTGTGTGAGAGAGAGAGAGAGAGAGATTCCTCTCTTCAGACATTGACACATGTATGTTTTCAGGTAAACAGAGTGTTATGTAAAGACAGATTTTGGCTGCTCATTCTAAATTGGACTCATTTTCTTGCATAGAACACAAAAGGTACACCTTTGAAGAAAATGCTGGTCACTCATTTCCACATAATGAAAGTAAACAAGGACAGGGCTCCAAAATGACCAAAAAGCACCATAAACAAACAAACAAATAAATAAATAAATGCAAAAATGGACTTGTGCACTATTCCAGGTCTTCTGAAACTTTCTTTCTTTCTTTCTTTTTCTATTTTTAATTCAATAAAATGCACTTTTGAACTTTCAGCTCATCAAGGAAAAAAATATTTCCACAAAAATATTAAGCAGTACAACTGTTTTCAGCATTGATAATAAGAAATAAAAGTTTCTTAAGCACCAAATTAGCATATTAAATGATTTCTGAAGGATCATGAGATATTGAAGACTGGAGTAATGGCTGCTGAAAATTCAGCTTTGCCATCACAAAATTAATTTTAAGGCAAATATTAAAACAGAAAACAGTTATTTTAAATGATTTTATGTTTCACAGTATTACTTGTTTACTTTTTGATCAAATACACTGCTGTTCAAAAGTTTGGGATCAGTAAGATTTTTAATGTTTTTTTTAATGGAGTCTCTTATGCTCATTAAGGCTGTATGATTATTTGATCAAAAATTCAGAAAAAAATCTGTAATATTGTGAAATATCATTTCAATTTCTAATATTGGTTTCCATATATTGGATTTTAATATACTTAAATAAAATGTATTTCTGTGACGCAGTGCTAAATTTTCATGAGCCATTACTCCAGTCTTCAGTGTCACATCATCTTTCAGAAATCGTTCTGATATGATGATTTATTATCAGTGTTAAAACTGTTGTCCTGCTTAATATTTTTTGGAACTTGTGATACTTTTTTCTTTGATTTGTTGATGAATTAAAAAAGCTTAAAAAGAACAGCATTTATATAAAAATAAATCAGCATATTAGAGTGATTTCTGAAGGATCATGTGACACTGAAGACTGGAGTAATGATGCTGAATATTCAGCTTTGCTTCACAAGAATAAATTATATTTTAAAGTATATTAAAGTAGAAAACTGTTATTTTAAAATGCAATAATATTTCACAATTTCACAATTGTATTTTTGATTAAATAGATACAGCCTTGATGAGCATAACCAACCTCTTAAAAAAAAAAAACCATTAAAAATCATTCTGATCCCAAACTTTTGAACGGCAGTGTAAATGCAGCCTTAGTGAGTATGTAACAAATTCTTACTGACCCCAAACCTTTGAACAGTATCTGTTATGATGACAAAAACGCCTGCATTCAGGGCTCGGATGACCTCTGAATTTCAGTTTTTTTTCCTTGTTGCTGGGCTCACATAACCCTTGACGTCAACTCGTTGTGCAAGGAAACTGCACTTTGATGTGCTCTAATAGGAACAGCCATTTTGGGAGAACACGCAGATCAAGAATGAAAGGTTTTTAAATCACAGATAAAGAGGTTAACAGTCACGTGTGACTTCAGTACTCCATCCTCCTCCACTACCTCCTCTTCCTCCCAGCGGAACAGAGTTTGTTGCCTGTCTAACCAACAGCATCACGCCTCCGTCCTTCACCAATGTCTGAGATCACTCAAACTCACTTTTTCCTTCACAGAGTGAACAGAGGAATAACAAGCACCAGCCAGCCAAAGTCTGGAAGACGGCCAAAAGATTACAGCTCTTATTGGGCAGCCATGTTGTTTCTTTATTTAACTGCTTAGGGAAAACGGCCCAGAAGACAAAGTGTTTCAGGGAAGAAAATACGGATGATTTGGAGAATAATAGAGGGAAGCAGAGCATTTGTTGTGTGATTTTCCAACAAAAATAGAATTGAAATCAGGGGCCATAAACAAAAGTGCGTTCCCATACTGAGGAGAAGGATGTTTTGAAACCATGCGACATACCATTAAAATCCCACGAGGAAAAAAATTAACCTGAATGCTTTCAATACATCCATTTTCAATAGAGTATATTTTAATATGGATATTTATTTAAAAACTAGTCTTATGGGGGAGAGTTTTATTCTGAATTGATGAGGTAGGATTATTCTTTCAAATTATCTGGAAAGACACTACATATTTTGAGGACCATAAAACATAAAATATTTATTAAAGAAAAGAACTGGTGAGTGAAATCTGTGTCATCCATGGTTTCCTGCTGAGCTTTGGGAGACAAAAAGAAGCGTTTAGTTCAATGCAAGACAAATAATAGTTATTCAAAAAACACATTCTCAAGATGAATTTCAAATAAATGCATTTTATTATATTTTCCCGGACCAATGGTCTGTCCTTATCTGGAAGGACAAATGAGGCTGTCTGATGCAGCATAGGGGCAAAGTAGAAAGAATGAAAAAAAAAATGTGGCACTGACCCATCTTCGCCATCTCAAAGTTTTTGTCTATGATGCTCTGATGTTTTTAAAGGAGTCATATGATGTTGCTAAAAAGAACATTGTTTTGTGTATTTGGTGTAATTAAATGTGTTTATGCGGTTTAAGGTTAAAAAAACACATTATTTTCCACATACT
>NW_015557171.1:446901-449118 GCF_001515605.1 Sinocyclocheilus anshuiensis
TTCGCCTAGAAACACACAGCGTCTCCCTGACATGGCTGCTTCAACACTAACTGCGGTTACTGAAACCACGCCTTCTTTCTTTGCGTGAACATTTGGGTGGCGTTATGCAAATCTTCCCACATCGTGGCGTAGACATGTGGGGGCGTGTTAGAACGATACTTTTATTCAGCAATGATGAATTGCTGAATGGGGAGGCCAACCCTAGCTCTGCCCCGCGTTAACTGCATTAAATATTTTTTACGCCGTTAAACTGGAAAAATTAACCCATGGGTGAACAGTTTGCACTTTTATTTTTGGTCCGTTTTGACACACTATGCAAACATACTAGTGTTATATAATCATCAATTATCATAAATTGTTCAGAGCAATTTGCAAACTGGCTTCAGTTAAAAAAAATCGACTCATTCATCAATAGCACATCCAATCCCTATTCCATCTCTGACCAGGTGTCAATTTCTTCAATTCAAACTTATGAGGAACTATGTTTTATTTTTTATTTACTTACTTTTTTGAGTGGAGTAAAAAGTACGACAATATGCATGTAGTAAAGTGAACGTTTACATTTACATTTAGTCATTTAGCATACGCTTTTATCCAAAGCATATATATATATATATATATATATATATATAGTATATATATATACAGTATATATATATACACTGAACAAAATTATAAACGATAAGCAATAATCATGCTGTCTAATCAGAATCTTGATATGCCACACCTGTGAGGTGGATGGATTATCTCGGCAAAGGAGAAGTGCTCACTAACACAGATTTAGACAGATTTGTGAACAATATTTGAGAGAAATAGGCCTTTTGTGTACATAGAAAAAGTCTTAGATCTTTGAGTTCAGCTCATGAAAAATGGGGGCAAAAACAAAAGTGTTGCGTTTATAATTTTGTTCAGTGTATATTTTTTTGGGTTGAGACTGCTGGGTAAGGACGTTGGATTGTTTTAACCCAATTTTGGGTTGAAAATTGGTCTTGATCTATAACCCAGCGGCGCTGGGTTGGGAACGCGGACGTAAAAGAGAGCACGCACGTCACGTTAACATCAAGAAAGAACATAACAAGAAAGGCGGTTTATGGTAAGTAAAGATAAAAAATGTAAAGTCATCATTCATTGTTTGAGTCCGGTAGTATTTTGAGATTTCATGGAAAGCGGAAATAGTCCGAAAAGAGCTTATATTGAAAAATACACGGACGCGGTTTTCGCCTCAGAAATAAGTTAGTCTTAAAGGGTTAGTTCACCAGCCCATAAATTACTCACCCTCAAGTCATCCTAGGTGTATATGTCTTTCTTCTTTCAGACGAATCCAGTCGGAGTTATATTAAAAATTGTCTTTGATATTTCCAAGCTGTTTAATGGCACTCAGCGGGTGTTGCATGCATCAGTCCAAAAAAAATTCATAAAAAAATTTTGAATGCGCCCATTCATAAAAAAAGTGTCTCACACGGCTCCGGGGGGTGAACAAAGGCCCAATCCCAATTCTACCCCTTAGCCCTTCCCCTTTCCCCTACCCCTCCGTTTCGCGTGTTCACGTGAAGGGGTAGGGGTGTCTCAATTCTCTTTTGGTTGGAGGGGTACAGGTAAGGGAAGGGCCAGATAGCCCTTCAAACGAAGATTTTTCGGGACCACACTTCAAACGAAGGGGTATGAATTATCTCAGTGTAAACCGGCTTCAGGGGCAACATGGCTGCCCGAGCGAACAAAAAGACACATAAATGTAAGCATTTTTGGCATTAATAAAGATTTTAACGAAAAGTAATCATTTGTTTTCTGTTGCACTCAATCGTGAGTTCATATTTACGGTCATGTTACTCAAAGAAATGTTTGCATAAAATCGCTAATATTTGCTAACTAACGTCATATCATTACAGACTGCACGATAGTGCCACAACATATTTTCATGTCTGATCAGGGCGATAACCAACATAGACATTGAGGGGGGCTAGTCCCTCCAATAATTATAAATCGCTAAACCCTTTTCTCAAATATTGCCAATTCGAGAAAGAGAGAGAGATGAAAGTCTGTCCGTTTCTCTTTTTAGAGTGAGTTTACTTTAAAAACAGCGATTTTATCCTCTAGTTGCTGGAAAATATAACGAGCGATTCAGTATTTAAACTGTTATTAATAAAAGTCGAGGGGCAGCGTTGACAAGTTTCTTTGCTCCTGGATGTGTGAGCTGCGCGATCTCCGATATATATATAT
>NW_015557171.1:449360-453890 GCF_001515605.1 Sinocyclocheilus anshuiensis
CTTCCCTTCAAGCATTCTGTACTTTCCACCTGTGCCCTGCAATAGGGTGTCTGGAATGACTTAGGCCCAATCCCAATTCTACCCCTTAGCCCTTCCCCTTTACGTGAAGGGGTAGGGGTGTCTCAATTCTCTTTTGGTTGGAGGGGTACAGGTAAGGGAAGGGCCAGATAGCCCTTCAAACGAAGATTTTTCGGGACCACACTTCAAACGAAGGGGTATGAATTATCTCAGCGGAAACCGGCTTCAGCGGCAACATGGCTGCCCGAGCGAACAAAAAGACACATAAATGTAAGCATTTTTGGCATTAATAAAGATTTTAACGAAAAGTAATCATTTGTTTTCTGTTGCACTCAATCGTGAGTTCATATTTACGGTCATGTTACTCAAAGAAATGTTTGCATAAAATCGCTAATATTTGCTAACTAACGTCATATCATTACAGACTGCACGATCAGTAAGCAATGCAGTAATATAGAACGGTAATTAAAGGCTCTAATGCACACCAGCACACCAGTGTAGGTGTGTGTATTGTAGGAGCTAGACGACGTATGATGACGTGTGACGTGTGACGGCTCGTTGGGTCAAACAACTTGTTGGGTCAAAACAACCCAGCACTGGGTTCGTCCCTTTTTGACCCAGCGCTGGGTTGCCAAAATAACTCAAATTGGGTTGTTTTTAACCCAGCAGTTTTTAGAGTGCATATATACATATATACTGTATATATATATATATATACACTATGTATATGTATATGTATATACAGTACGTATATGCATGTATATACACACACACACATATATATATATGTATGTATGTATGTATGTATGTGTGTGTGTGTGTGTGTGTGTATATATATACATATATATATTTGTCCTATTGATTTTCCTACGAGTGGTCCATCTCGTCCCGCTTATACGGTCTCTGATCATAATTTTTGTTTTAAAACAAAACCCCTTGTTGCAAATCACTGTTCTACATATCTCCAATTTTTTTTTCTTTGTCTGTGTGTCTGTGCTCCCTCTTTTAGTTAGCAGAGGACAAACTGGCCAGTTAGGGTCTGTGGCTGTCTGCTAACTCCAGGCTGGACGCCCACAGAAATACAGGAATAAGAGACACTGTTGTTCAGCTCAGCAGACCTGAAGGCCCGAAAAACAAGCCTAGCTCTCTCACATCTTACAGAGCTCAGCTTCAAAACCAAACACTTCAGATACACCTCTGATCTGGTTTCTGATGTTGTATTCTACCAGATCTACACTTTGATCCTCAAAAGGTTTCTTCTTCACCCTCATGGAGGTTTCGTTGCCTTGTTTCGCCTCTGTAGGAGGTTTTAGGTGCGGTACCCTTTGTGACAATGTCTGTGTCCAAAAAGTGCTAAATAAGTAAAATCGAATTTGACGTGTCATATCATTACAAATTTAATTATCCTTGATCTTGAGAAATCTAAGTTCACTACTGTGAAAATATTCTGAAACTTTGAGAGCTCAAAACTCCCTATCCAGTGCAAAAAGATGATTTAGTGAAAATAAAATGTAAAAACAGGTCATTCTGAACAGATGAATGCATTAACATATGACTGCCCACATTTACACATCAACAACACCTACTCTGTGTTCAAGTCAGTGCAAAGTATTTAAGACGTTGGATAGAGAGAGGGTGAAAAATGGTAATGTAAAAGCAAATTATAGCTTATTTGGACTAGTTGTCCCTTAGGAAGTTTGGTAAATTTGTGTAAAAAGATGTGTGATTTTAATCATACATGACTGTTCCTCTCACACCAGGGTTTCCGTTTTTTCTGACCAATGAATGTCCATGAATTTGCCTGTTGTTCATGATTACTGGATAATGATTTAAAAAATAGCCACACAATTTCTAACTGATAAAATATTTTAAAGTTGGAACAAGAACTGGAAAAAATTATATTCACTTTGAAAAATAAAAACAAATTACATGTATCTTGTCATGTAATCACTAAATAAGTGTTTGAACCACGGAGAGATGTCAATATAACAGCTTGTATATAATATCTCACTGATGTTACATTCATCTCAGCCACTCAATAAACTCTATAGTCAGATGGAAAAATTAACCCTAGAGAGAATTTCGCTAACTATATGCATTACATATTCATTATATTTTACTTGACCTGTTGTCGTCATTATTTAATTTATGTTTGCATAAATCTGTCATGAAAATGTTTTTATAATAGCCACCATTTAAATGTATATATTTCAACAACCAATTAAAATAGTATATAAATATACATAACATAAATAAACTACATTATGTGCAATTAAATTTTTTATATACTAATTTCATATACTAATATAATGGAGTGTTGATTATTAACTATATTTGATGAATTACTTGAATATTAAGTAAGCCTCATTTTTTAAACTTTTTATTTTAGTTTTAGGAAAAAAATCATTTTGATGCATCACTAGTAAATATGTTACTACATTTTACTTAATAATTATACCACATTACCTTTTTAGTAATTAAACTTTTCTTTATAACGCACACCTATTTGTCAATGACCCAAACTAAGCCAAACATTAACACCATAAACAATATGTATTTCTCACAAATACCTTTGATAACTCCAGAGCAACTGTGTAATGTAAACACATACTGTGCCAGAAAAAAAAACGATCGTGACAATCTGCCAAAACCTGTGTTGCCTTGCAAAGACAAATGTGTTACTGACGCCCACATGCACCTTTTTCATTGATGCTGAGTGACAAACCCACACCGCATCTGTAACTGGGTCTACACCACACATTTCTGACAACACACACACAGCTCCCAGCCATTTACAGTAAATTCCCTTCTATCTCCACCATCATCATCATCTTGCTTACTTGCAAAAATACTGCATTTGCACCTCTGTATATAGAAACCACACACACATCCTGTCACAAATTCTCAGGTGGGGAAATACAAACAGTGTCCGCAGTCACAGTTGCCAATTTTATGACCTGAAAACCGACCTCCCACACTGTTCTGACCAAATGAGACGATACAGCAGAAAACAGAGATGGTAGCACAGTAGTGTGTGTGTACAAAAGTAAGAGTGTGAGAGAGCACATGCATGTGTGTGCTACCCCGTTGAGCTCATGCAGTGAGAAGCATCGACGCATGACTTTCCGGTGCTTTACGTGGGACCACGTGTGTGAGCTTCCATACTGTACAACACAGAAACTATTCAGAGCATTCATGAGTGGAAGAAAGTGAGAGATGTGAAAGGAAGAACCCCTTGCACCTGATGTGGCTCAAAAACATTTCTGTTGCTCAGGAGAGTTTTAAAGGCATAGTTTACAACAAAATGAAAGCCCCTGTTGATTCAAACTTACTTTCTTCTGTAGGATACAAAAGTAGAAATTTTGAAGATTGTGCTGGTCACTCTTTTCTATACAATTACAATGAATGGGAACTTAAGATTTCAGGCTATACAAAGTAGTAAAAGCACCATTAAAGTGTCATTAAACAGGGCTCTAGATTGTGACCAAAATGGTCACGTTTGCAACAAATTTTTTGAGAATGTGCGAATTTCAAATTTGTTGCGGTCGCATTTGTGCGAGTGCATGGTTTGCGCTGCTCCAAAGCGTCTGCTCGGCTCCAGCGTGCGTTACATAGCCGCGGCACATTGTAGCAGGAGTAAGATTTCACTGATCATGTGAAGAGAGGCGCTTTCAGTGCGAGCGCTTCAGGTGTAGAGCCTGGTTTATACTTGCCTCATCAGCACGAGCGCAAAGGTGCGTGCCAAAAATGACGAGAATATTGAGGAAACGATGGCGGACGGAGGATTAGGTTTTCAAGCTTCTTAAGACCGCTTCTTAAACCAGAGAAGGTGAATATGTTGGTATTCTTGTAGGAAAACATGCAAGTCCTGTCACTGACAGCCAGTTTAGTTTTACTTTTCTTTTTGTTTTCATTTTGAAAAGCTTATCTTTGCCATTTTACCTCACGTTACACCATGAAGGCTTTCTTTAATTTTTTTTTTCTATTTATTTCATTCCTCAGTGTTTGCTAAACGTTCTGTAATTTATTAGTCGGTAGGCTATATAATACAGCATGTGGCGTATGTCATGCCTCATCTTCGTTTTTGTTAATAAATGTTATATAAGCTAGTTTGTCATTGTTGTCAGACTTTGTTCCGTGTTTTGTGTGTGTCTTGCTCCCCATGTGCCTTCCTATGCCCATATTTGGTTAGTTTCCTGCTCCTTTCCTGATTAGGTTGATTTGATTCCAGGTGTTCCCTGTTTTATGTCTATTGATCCCAGGTGTGTCTCGTCCTCTCCTCATCCTGTCATGTGTTTAAATAGTGTTCCCTGTGTGTTAGTTCAGGGTCCGGTATTGTTCATGTCTTCATGTCTAACAGCGTGAGTGTTCGGTATTCCTTTGTGTTAATTAAACCCATTTGGATTGATGTACTCCTCGTCTCTCTCCGTTCCTTGCTCCTCAGTCCGCTCAGCAGTAGACCCGTGACAGATGCCTGAGATATAAGATAAATGTCAAGTGGCAAGTTCTTAG
>NW_015557171.1:454322-464536 GCF_001515605.1 Sinocyclocheilus anshuiensis
GGGCCTCCAGAGTGCCCCCCCCCCCATTGGATGTTATATGGCGTGAGGACACGCCTTCCAGAGGGAGGCGTTATGTCAGACTTTGTTCCGTGTTTTGTGTGTGTCTTGCTCCCCATGTGCCTTCCTATGCCCATATTTGGTTAGTTTCCTGTTCGTGTCCTGATTAAGTTCATTTGTCCCAGGTGTTTCCCTTGATGTTTCATTGCTCCCAGGTGTGTCTCGTCATCCCCTCCTCCTGTGTGTATAAATAGGGTTCCCTGTGTGTGCTCCAGCGTCCGGTATTGCTCAGGTCATGTTCATGTCATGTCTACATGTATATCGTGAGTGTTCCTATGTGTTTATTAAACCCATTTGGATTAATGTACTCCTCGTCTCTCTCCGTTCCTTGCTCCACAGTCCGCTCAGCAGTGCACCCGTGACAATTGTAGCCTACTATTTTATTGTTGTGCTTTTTAATTAAGAATAACAATGAATCCGTCTTTTGTTTTGGTCTTAAAAAGTGAAAGGTGTATAGATATAAACAAAACAGACAATTATCTTTTCTTGTAAAACGTGAAAACAATATTGTGAATTCGAAAGCGAAAGCATCCGAAGTCCAGCTTATAACATAGCAAAATAAGAACTCCCGTTCACAAAATTCAAATCACAAATAATACTACTGATGAAAAAGAACGGGTTGAATGTTAATCACTTTCGTTACCATATAACTATAAATTATGATAATAAAAGTTCATCAGCATGCACTGATTAATCTAAAAAAAATGCAACCAAATTATGTGCTTGTGCGACCAACTTAGAAAATTAGTCGCAAAAGAGCGACCAGTGGGAAGAATGAGTCTAGAGCCCTGTACAAGTAGACTTGTAGAAGTCTTCTGAAGTCACATGATAGCTTTGTGTGAGGATTAAACCACCTTTTAAAGGGACAGTTCACCAAAAATAATTTGAAGAATGATATATTGAAGAATGTTAGGATATAAACAACAGTGGACCCATTGAAGGTTTGAAACAACATGAAGGTGAGTAAATGAGTACAAATATATATATATATATATATCATGGACACGTCAAGAAATTGAGAATATGCAAATTTTCAGTAAATAACCTTTTTTTATCATTTTTGAAGCTGGAAAGGCTCAGTGCCCATTCATTGTAATTTGGTGGAAATCAGCAACCAGGACAGTCTTCAGAGTTTCTTCTTTTGCTTTTCCACAAAATAAAGAAACTCACACAGGTTCAGAATGATGTGAGGGAGAGTAAATGAGGACTTTTGAAGTATTGCTTTAACAGACAGCAGAAAGTGGAGAGGGATTCTGGCACTTCCCTCTCACTTCACTTCTAATACGCCACAGTTTGCTTTTATGTCCACGGCTCTTCTGAGAATTATTTCTGCTTTCACGCAGATTAAATCTTCAGGGTAAAATAACAGAGGGTTATCTCAAACCGCAGATACTCAAAGCAGCATTTGAGCATGGTAATTGATTCAGAAAGAACAGCAGAAGCAGTTTATCAGAGACTTTATTGAATTTAAAGAGTGAGCAAAACATAGTGAAGAGATATAAGGTCGCATGGAAAGGCAGGAAATGCTCTTGTAGAAATTCAAAACAAGAACATTTCTGGCATTGAGGGTACTCAAATTACTTCTGAAGTGCCCACTTAAACTGAAGCTAGAAATATCCAAGAATAATACTTGATTCCTACACACTTTTGTTAACCGGTCAAGGGCCTGGAGTAGGGCAAAGGAAGTGATGTCAATCCCTCATTGCCAGCAAAATTAAATCTGATACAGCATTTCCAAAGAGAAGCAAACAAACCCTCTTACTTACCATACACAAAACCTAGTGTTTTTGATTCTCATTGTTCCTTGATATAAAAGACAAGAAAAAATTAACCTTATATATTCTTAATACATGTTCTTGGACTCATTATCAATCATTACATGCACATTATTTAAAACAATGTTTATCTTGCCAGTTATCTTGTATTAATAATCATGTTATTTCTATGTAACAACTATGGAATAACCTACCTCTGAAAGAGTCAGCTATTTTTTACAATCCAATCAATTCGCAAAAGATAAACTTAAGTCCCACCATACATTTATTATCATTGAATATTGTGTTTCACTTCAAATGCATCAAATTGAATTAATGTTGACATTAAATACATCATGTATTTTCATACACACCTTGAACAAAAACAATGATCATGCTGAGTTTTCTCACAACCTGAAACCTGATCATGTGCAGGAAAAGGCAGAGGCGGATATAGGCTCCAAGGGGTTACAGATTTAGAATGGTGGACTCAATCTACATAAACCATACGGAAACAAATCTTTGTTCCCATATTGAATAAGGGATTAAGTCAAATCCTCCAAACCTTCTGCTCTATGAAATTCCCAGGCTCTGTGAAGCTACATCAAGCACTTTTAATGAACATAATATTCTCCCTACTTGTGTTTTTATCTGTAATTGCTAGACCTGCGCTGCTTATCCTACTGTAACTCACTCCCAATCCAGCCAGAAGCCACAAATACAGGAAGCCAATGCACTCTTTCACGGGGAATAGAGGGAGTTCAGTTCATCTGTGTGTGAATGAAATATGGCTTCGAAGAATGCAAGAGAGGAGCAACATGTAGGTGAGGAGAGGGAGGTAATTCTGCATGCTGTTAGTAGAAGTGATCAGTGTGATGTTAAACCTGCATGTATCAAATAGCAAAAGAAACTCTTTTAACATTAAGTGGTTGGTTTTAAACAACTACTAAATTCTCGGCTATAGAACTTTTTTAAAAACATGAGGGCAAGAAAAACATCCATGACTAGGAGAGTATAGTGGGCTGATCAAGGTATGACAACAGTTTTGTACTTTGCCAAAATAAAGTTACCAGCCAACCGGCAAATAACTAAATTTTACTCTGCAAAGCTACTTTTTACTCACGTTTGGCACTAGTTAAGTGTTAATTTTGGATACCTTTGGCAGTTGTCTAGCAACTGTAAAAGAACTGCAAGTCACAGATTTATTTATTTATTTAGTCATTTAGCAGACGCTTTTATCCAAAGCGACTTACAAATGAGGACAATAAAAGCAGTCAAAACTAACCAAAAAAATTTAAGACGTACTTCACGGGCGACTTTGTTAATAGTCACTTATGTGGCACATAAATAGCAAACATCTTTTGAACCACACAAGAGACTTGACAAATGCTAGAGACCCATAAAACAATGAACAGGAGAAGTCACAATGCTAAATATAATGGTCCGAGGAAGTCCTGCCTTTCAGTTGAAAGAGCCAATTAGCTTGTTGGTAAAAGCAAATAAACATTACTGAAAAATATATTTTTCCTGATTTTAATAAACAAGCACATTTATAAAACTATTTGTGTGTGTGTGTGTGTGTGTGTGTGTGTGTGTGTGTGTGTGTGTGTGTCTGTTTGTGTGTGTCTGTTTGTTTGTTTGTTTTGTGCTTTGAATTTAGCAAATAGTTTTGATGATTTTGTCCTTGTCTAGAAATTAGCTGCCTGTTACCAAAATGGCCACCAATGAATTGGCTCAAAAGGTCTAATGTTTAGATTTGATTCTAATATTAGCATGTGGCTAAGCTAATAAGAAAATACTTTCAATGAAATATTTTTGGATGTCTTCCTTAATATACCCATTCTACTAATGGGTTGAATGAGGTGTGCACGTAATTAATACATTTTATAAAAACGCATATAACACAAATAATATATTAAATAATCCACTTCAATCAAAAGGAACCAGCCCGATCTCACGGCAATTCATACATATTTTACGAGGTGGCTAATTCGTACGAATTCGTACGACCTTACTCGTACAAATTCATACGATTTTTGCTAAATCGTATGTATTTTACGGGTTGCACAATTTGTATGAATTCGTAAGAATGACCTACACTTAACCCCGCCCCTAAACCTACCCGTCACTGGGGTCTAGACAAATCATACAAAATCGTACGAGTGAGGTCGTACGAATTCTTACGAATTAGCCACCTCGTAAAATACATAAGAAATGGTCGTGAGATAGCGTTGGAAGGAACTGTTTCCTATGGAAGCCCGTACCTGCCACTGAATAAAAAAATTTATAAAAAAGGTAACCAACTTTTTAGCTCACAATTCTCACATTTTTTTCTTGAAATTGTGAGTTTACATCTCGCAATTCCAAATTTTATTGGGAGATATAAATATAAAAAGAATTGGGAGACATAAAATCGCAATTGTGAGTTACAAAGTCAGAACTGCAAGATATAAACTTTTTTATATCTCACAATCCTGACTTTCTCAGATTTGTGAGATATAAATACAATTTGCGAGTTATAAAGTCCGGAATTGCGGAATATGAACTTGCAAATGTGAGAAATAAAGTCAGAATTGTGAGTTTATATCTCACAATGCTGACTTTTTTCTCGCAATTTCAAGTTTATATCTCACAATTTTGACTTCTTTTCTCAGAATTCTGAGATATAAATGTACAATTGTGAGTTATCAAGTCCAATTCTGAGGGGGAAAAAATACACTAGATATACACTAGCAATGCTAACTTTTTCCTCAGAACTGCAAGTTAATATCTCACAATTCAACTTTATAACTCACAATTGCTTGTTATAGTCAGGATTGCAAGATATAAACTGACAATTCTGAGAGAAAAAGTCAGAATTGCTAGTGTATACCTAACAATTCTGCTTTTATAACTTGAAATTGCAGGTTTATATTAGGGCTGTGCAAATAACCAAATGCTATTATCATGCGCATCTCGTCAGTAAAGCCGCTTCTGTGATTCGGTTCTGTGATGATCGGCGATGGATCATCTGCGATCATGAACGCGATATTGCGCAGCTTGTCAGTGAATTACGGCTCTGTATAGTAAATGCTGCTCCATCTGAAAGCACGTGATGGAGATTTACTACTAATAACAGAACCGGCTTTACTGACAAGATGTGCATGACAATCACATTCGATTATTTGCACAGCCCTAGTTTATATATCGCAATTCTGAGAAAAAAGTCAGAATTGTGAGATATAAACTCCCCATTATGAGAAAAAAGGCAAAGTTGCGATTACTTTTTTACTTTTTATTCAGCGGCAGAAACTGACTTCCATAATTTCCTACTATATATTTCAATACTGAATAAAATAAAAAGTATATATTAATATTTTACTCTACTTCTTCCACCATCTCGGATGGATTTTTTAGAACATGTTGCAAAGCATTATGGAATTGCCTTATCCATCATGCAAGCTATACTGCTTCGCATTTAGGTCAAATTAAGAATCTCTGAGTTAGTATAATGCCACTACATACAGTCACATTAAAAAAAACATCTAGCTCTCTAGGTTTTTAAAAAAGCAAGGTATTGGGCTCATGATGGAGACAACAGCAGAAGACTAAACTAAATCCTTCAGACTAAGTATCCCTTTGTTCCATCTCCAAATATGTTACCAGGTGTATTTTTGTGTGTGGATAAAGGGCTGTAAATCAATGTGTGGGCAAACAGTAAAAAAGTTCAGGGACAATTGTGGCATTAAACAGGGTTTCAGATGTTCAAGTGCGTATCGATAGGGACACATCTTTCATTTCTCAGGCAGGAGGAGAGTAAGGGGAAGAGGCAACTCCGGGGTCAGAGCACAATTCATGACTGTCGTTACTAGTCTAGAGAGACGGCAAAGCTCACAAAGATTTGGGAAGAGCTCATGTTTTTTCCTCTGTCCCTCTCTCATTTTGTTTCTCCCTCTCACCGGTGTTATTAAGGTAGGTATAAATCAATGTTCTTTGAAGTAAAGGATGACCTGGCCATTTCCCAAAGGAAAGGAGAAGAAAAGAAGAGAGGAGAGGAAGACTCTCAACAAACAGGTCGACAGCTGCTCCATACAGACCTGCACATGTGTGTGCATGACCAGCTTTAATGTCCGCCCTGCCAAAACATACAGTCCACCTTTACTGCTGACACACACGTAAAGAAATAGGAATGTATGCATAGTCATACATCAACGTGCAACAGACAAGAGAGATAGAGAGCAGCTTAGCCAACACATAAAAGCATGAGTACAGCCAATATGCATCTAACACACTCTCATGGCTATTTTTGTATTTTTGTATGAATCAAATCATATGAGTTGTCTACCAAATCAGCAAACCATAAAAAGTTACATTTCCTCCTGAGGATTGGGTTGGAAGCATTGATTCACAATAAACATCATAAATGGGAGTTTCATTAACCATATATTGGGCAACTTTTGGCCCAGTGGACTTTAAGTGTTTGAAAACACTCTATTTAATTTGCACTAGCTTATTTAATTTGTCCATTACAAACATTTTATTCTGAAAGTCAATTATTACCAACACATTATGTGGTGGAAATGACATTTTGAATAAAATGTCTGATTCCTTGTCTTGAAATCTGTTACATTTTAATAAAAATCAACCGAGTCGAAGACACCCAAATACAAAATACTGCACTAGGCCACCAAGGTCAGTTCAGAAAGCAATGACAGACACACAATCTACGTGCACTTGAATGGCCATTGTTTTCGCAGTCACTTCATTAAAATCATCAAAATCAATAGTTTATGATTCAAAAGTTCCATGGAACAGAAGGATTTGTAGAAAATAGTCCTCCATTCAGTCAGGCAGGGAAAGAGTGTTTTTCAATGATACTTGTACAGCTTGTTCCCTGTAGCGCCTCTTACCGTAATAGCAAACTAAACATTCCTCTGACCTCACTGCATTGTCAGCATAGGAACAGCACAACTGCTGACTCTTTAACAAAGGGGTGCACAAAGGGGAACGCCTGTTCACTCATTTTTAATAGATACATATACGTTTTTTGCTTTTAATCAGTAAACACTGTCCTAATGTCTTTCTTTGAGGTCCTTGGCTATACTCAAGAACTCTATTTCTCATTTGAACGTACAAGGAATTCCTGGAAAGAATATATTTCTTAATGAAGATTTCTTGTGAGTAAAGTTTGGCTAAATATTGTATGTACTGTTCACAAAGAAACACACAAGCACACGCAGAAGAGTCTCCTCTGTAATAGCACCTGAATAAACTTGAGGCAACTGTTGTCTGTAGCACATAAACAGGGAAGGAGAGGGTCCAATATAAACACTCCAAGTCCTGCGGCTATTTGGACAGTGATTCTTCTCCCCTCCACGGCAGCTCCTCTACTAGGACTCTCCTCAGATAAACAAAGACGTCATGTTTCTCCAGTCAGCGGTGAGAGCCACCACATTCTCTCTGAAGATACGATCTAAACCTTCCGAAAGAGCTGAAACGAGCGGAGGCCACTGAAGGGGACGCCTTCAAATAGATGCATTTCCTAATGTAGTGAGCACATGTGGACTGCCTGTGATGTTTTAGCTTCAAAATCTTTGTAAATGAAAGCAATTGAACTGAAAAATAAACTGCCGTTCAAAAGTTTGGGATCAGTAAAAATGTTTATGTTTTTTAAAAGTTTCTTATGCTCATCAAGGCTGTATCTATTTGATCAAAAATACAGAAAAAAAACTGTAATTTTGTAAAATATTACTGCAGTTTTTTTATATATATATATATATATATATATATATACTTTAAAATATAATTTATTCCTGTGAAGCAAAACTGAATTTTCAGCAGGAGTAATTAAATAATCAAAATACAGTAAAACTGTAATATTGTGAAATACTATGAAAAATGACAATTTAAAAAGAACTCTTTTCTATTTGAATACATTTTAGAATGTAATTTATTCCTGTGAAGCAAAACTGAATTTTCAGCATCATTACTCCAGTCTTCAGTGTCACATGATCCTTCAGAAATCATTCTATGCTGATTTATAATCAATGTTGGAAACAGTTGTACTGCTTACTTTTATTTATTTTCTTTTTTTATTTATTTTTTTGGGACCTGTACTTATTTTAGGATTCTTTGATTAGTAAAAAGTTAAAAAGAACAGTGTTTATTCATAATAGAGTTTTTGTTTTACAATATACACTACTATTCAAAAGTTTGGAGTCAGTACACTTTTTTTCTTTCTTTTTAAAGAAATCAATACTTTAATTCAGCAAGGATGTGTTAAATGGATAAAAAGTGATCATAAAGATATTGTTAGAAAAGATTTCTATTTTGAATAAATGCTGTCTTCTTTACTTTTTATTCATCAAAGAATCAAAGTAAAAAGTACCATAGATTCCCAAAAAAAATATTAAGCAGCACAACAGTTTCAACACTGATACTAAATAATGATTTCTGAAGGATCATGTGACACTGAAGACTGGAGTAATAGCTGTAATGGCTTAATATTTCACAATATTACTGTTTTTCTCTGGGTTTTTTTTTTTTGATCGAATAAATACAGCCTTGATTAGCATAAAAAGTCCATAAAAAAAACATTAAAAATCTTACTGATCTCAAGCTTTTGAACGGCAGTGTAAATGGGGGAAAATTAGAAAAAATAAATTACAATTTCAGACATTTTGTGTATCTAAAACGAAATGAAATTAAACTAAATTTGACACTTAAAATATTGAATTTAATTGAATACCTTTATTGTCATTGCATGTAGCATACAACGAAATTTCATACCTCTTGTGGAAATGCAACTATATCCATAAACATTCACTCATATATAAATATTCTGCAGATCTTCACCGATAAGCAGTGTTACAGTAGAATAGAATGTAGAATGTGGAGCAACAGTAAAGAAACAGTAAAACCATAATAAAATAAAACTGTAATGTGTTATATTCACTTTATTCGCCCAGCTGTCTTAGTGATTGATGACACCCATGACAGGCCTGTCAGAGTGGGCACACAGGAAATAAAGGTCAAGTGTGAGTGTGAGAGGAAAGGCATGTTGAGGGCATAAGCATGAGAATCAGTGTTTCACAAGCAGTAAAACACTGATTTATAATCAATGTTGGAAACAGTTGTGCTGCTTAATTTAATTTAATTTTAATTTTAATTTTAATTTAATTTTTTGGGGACCTGTACTTTTTTCAGGATTCTTTGATTAGTAAAAAGTTAAAAAGAACAGTGTTTATTCATAATAGAGATTTTGTTTTACAATATACACTACTATTCAAAAGTTTGGAGTCAGTACATTTTTTCTTTCTTTCTTTTTAAAGAAATCAATACTTTAATTCAGCAAGGATGTGTTAAATGGATAAAAAGTGATCATAAAGATATTGTTAGAAAAGATTTCTATTTTGAATAAATGCTGTCTTCTTTACTTTTTATTCATCCAAGAATCAAAGTAAAAAGTACCATAGATTCCCAAAAAAAATATTAAGCAGCACAACAGTTTCAACACTGATACTAAATAATGATTTCTGAAGGATCATGTGACACTGAAGACTGGAGTAATAGCTGTAATGGCTTAATATTTCACAATATTACTGTTTTTCTCTGTTTTTTTTTTTTGATCGAATAAATACAGCCTTGATTAGCATAACGAGAGTCCATAAAAAAAAAAACATTAAAAATCTTACTGATCTCAAACTTTTGAACGGCAGTGTAAATGGGGGAAATTATAAAAAATTAATTACAATTTCAGACATTTTGTGGCTCTAAAACTACATTAAATTAAACTAAATTTGACACTTCAAATACTGAATTGAATTGAATTGAATTTGAACAAAATATTCTTAAAAATCATTATCCTTAATCTTCATACAGTAAATCATTAATAACTGGAACTGCCATGTTGGGTAAATATTGTTATGGTCAATGGGGGGCCTCTAAGTCAAAAAATGTAGCCCTACATGTACAGCCCTTTTCACAGTGGTGGATAAAGTACCTGAAAGCCATACTCAAGTAAAAGTACACACTGTAAAAAATAACCGTGAATTTAACGGTAAAAGACTGTAAAAATGCTACAGTAAAAACCTGTTAAATGGTTAACGGTAAATTCCCCTACTATATACGGTGAAAAACTGTATTGGACATTACATGTATTGGACATTAATTTTACGGTAATTTTTTTGGAAGTGAAAAAGACCGTATAATTTACAGTGAATAACCGTAAATTGACATTCCCAGAATTCCCTGCGTTACATTTCAAATTTGATGTTTTTTTGTTGAAATAACTATGTTTCTTCTTCGTTTTTTCTTATCAGTTTTGTATATTAGGGTTGTGTGTTACACCTAATGTTGTTAAATGAATGTTTATTGCATTATTTCAGTTTCATGTGTGTTACCATGATGGTGTTTGGTGTTTGT
>NW_015557171.1:465032-470208 GCF_001515605.1 Sinocyclocheilus anshuiensis
CCTGTTTTACTTCATGATCATCCCAGATACTTCTACAACTAACCCGCTTTGTAAGTTCTCATATTAGCTACACCTTAAAGAAGCACATAATTTTGGGGAAATTTCCTGTGTATTTGCTGGTAAATTACTGAGATACTTTTATAAAGATTCATGTTGATTATATACCTAGTTCAACAAAAAATGAAAATGATGCCACTTGATCTCCCTCCTGTCATTCCATCCCATAAAAAAGTGTGCATCTTCAAGACATGAATGAAGATATTTAACCCAAAACACTTGACACCCAAGAAACCATAAAATAAATCCATATGAATGGAGCCGTGTAATCTACTTTTGGGCCAAACTGTTCAATGAATGGTAAGGAGCAGTTTCAGTTATATTTCCACTTGAACTTGGTTAGGCATAGTCTGATCACAAACCATTCTTGATCTGGAATTATTAGCCGAACATGCTGAACCGTGCTGTAGAATGCCTGGAGTGACGTCGCTGCTCAGGATTGTCATTTGTCTTTTGCTTAGCCAACAGTTTCTCTGTAGCTGGCCAAGCCTGCTATTTGAGCGAAGTAAACAAGTTAATAGTAAAATTAAAAGAAATATTTAATCTTTCATAACGTGTGCTATTTACATCTAGTACCGTATTTTAACTCTTGCATTACTAAGGTAACGACTGACACATTTATGTTGCATTCCAAAGAGCTCTGTTAACAGCCCAACAGTGAAAAATTAAACCATATCCGTATCGGCTTGGGCCGGATCAGCACAAAATGGAATGGTTAAGCAACAAAAATGGTTTGGCCTGACGGTGGAAAAGCGGCTCAAATCTTTGGAAGAGACATGATTGCTATATGATCAACTGTCTAATGTTTTGGGTAAATAGACAGAAATTTCTATCGGATTTCACTGAAAATTTCTTTATTTGTGTTCCAAAAATAAAAGTCATGTTTGAGTAAATTATCACATAAATTTCAAGTTTGGGTGAACTAACCCAATGGCATGGTAGTGTAGGCAGGACAGATAACACTGACAACTTATCATCCATATTTCCCTACTAATATAGTTTTTATTTGGTTTTATACAGGTGTCTGATGATGATGCAGTCTGGGCACTAGTATCTGTTGGGTTGCTGACTATCATTGAAGATGAAGTACTTCTCCAAATCTTCTCTGCCTTGACCCTGTGTCTTTCATAAAACGTTGAATACTGATATTTGAAATGATTTCAAACATGAAAAAAATAGTAGAAATGTGAAATTAAAACCGCCAGTAGGTGGTAGCAAGTGACTGTTAATGAGTAAGTCATTGAGATTCAACCGATTCATTCAAACGGCTGATTCACTCAGGAACAAAGCATTTGACTGTGTTAATGAGTGAATCACTGAATCATTTTATTCAACCGATTCGTTCAAAAAGCTGATTCATTCAATAAGTAAACACCGTCCATTGCTCAGAGACGCAAAACAGTCCTGTGATCTTTGTTTGGAACTATTTTCGTTGGCAAAATTGAGCAAAACAGGCAATATTGTGTCTAAAATGAAAGTCACTTAATGCTAACTTTATTAATCTTGTATAAAATGATTATTACATTTGTTATCATGCTGATATCTGGAGAAAAACGGCACTCTTTGTGTGATATAGATTAAAAGTAAACTATATTAAATTATATAAATATAAAAAGCATACAGAAGCATTTTTGCCATCTACAATTTAGAATGCCTTGAATTTAGAATTTTAATAGACTAATAAATCACGTGCATGCACTCTGTGTATGTGATTTAGTGATATACTCGATAATGTCAGATCTCACATCATTACAACACTTACCAGATGATATACTGTATATCGCACAGCACACCCCAGCCTCGACTTGAGAGGAAAATGAAATCAACCGCGGTTGTGCGAGCACTTGTTTGCACATGAGCAAAGGTGTTTTTTTGCAAATGTCAGACCACTGATTCGTCAAATCTGCTTTTCTGCAGTCTGTGTTCTTCTGACTTTATTTTGTAGTAAGTAACGAACATGCTTTGGGGAAATGTATCAGAGTAAAAGTATACATTTTAATTAGGAAATGTAGAGGAGTAAAAGTAAAAGTTGGCTGGTAAAGATACTCCCCAAAAAGTAGTAAAGTACAGATACTCCCCCAAAAAAATACTTAAGTACTGTAACGAAGTATTATTTGTTACATTACACCACTTCCTTTTCACAATACATTTTATTTCAAAGAAAAAAGTTGCTTATCAAGTGTCACAAATGGTAACCTAAGGTGTATTCACACCAGGAAAGTCCGCTAGTTCACTTGCTTTGGTCCGGACCAAATACAATGTAGATTTTGTTTGTTTGGTGCGGTTTACTTTCACACTGCCCTTTTTTGCAAGTGAACCAGAAATTGTAAACAAAACCACACATGTCCTAAGGTCATCGATTCATTGAAAATAAATTCTCAAGCAGGGAAAAATAGGAAGTGCACAAACAGGCTAATCAGGAGGTCTTTTGTAGTGCAATTTTTATTCTTTTACTGATTTGGTGTTATCAGATACTAACGCAATATGAAGAAACTTATGAGCATCATATGAGACAATATCATACTATGTTGTAATTACGACTTGCCGAAATAAAATCTATTGATATAAAATACTTAAAGCATATCACAATGTTAGTTTAAACATTTAACCTATATAAAAAAAAAATCTATTTTTAGGTCTATTTTTATTTGTGTGCACTCACAATATCAAGAAAACATTGTGCTTTTGTAAAATAAAGAAAACAAATAGGATGCGCTTGCCATCTCGGTTTTGAACAGGAGTGCTTCACAAAAATGCACCGAAACTCAGCAAATATTTTCCTTACAGACATAATGAATATATCTATAGAAAGCTTTAAATGACTACAAAACGAAATAATTCTAATCCAAAACAAAAACTCTTATTATTATGTAATCCGTAAAGATGCATTTCTTTCTAAAGGCGCATCCAACGATGAGATGGCGAGTCAAGATCATCAACTTCATTGCAACATTGACTCATAAAACACTAGTTTATTAATAAATAATTCAAATATCTCCTTGCTATTTTCCCCCAACATAGTCATGGTAATTTTTGCAGCAAGCTTTAGCCTATTTAGCGCGCTCGTGTCACGTTGCTGTGCGCCATGGTCAGGAAAACTCATAATTTGCATGTGTTTTTAAGCATTGTGGTTTAAAAACAAGTGATTTAAGCCATTGAAACAGCACTATATGCGCGAGCTGTGTTTCTGAGCGTGATTTCTGCAATTGGGTCGGATCGAGGTCGGGTCATATTCACACCTTAAACGAACCATACCAGAGTTCGTTTGGAAGCGGACCGAGATCAGCGGAAGCGGTTGTTTGATCCGCACCCCAGTGCGATTGCTGTATTCACACCTGCCAAAAAGTTCCGCACCAAGAGGGGAAACGAACTTGAGTTCGATTCAACCGAACCAAACAAGACACGTGTGAATACACCCTTAGGTTAAGAACAAAAAATACTTTTAAGTCAAGATCTCAAGAAAACAGCTTGTTATGCTGACATCACAAGAAAAGTCACGTGATATCTCAAGGGGAAAAACCGAAAAAAGGCTTCCAAAGAACTGCATCAAAATACAAATATTCAAAGAAATGACATGTAAATGGGATTAGATGTTTGCCCATGTCTTGTAGTATGAGCAATTCTTTTATATAGATTTATATAAATTGTGTAAAGATATTTCAGATTTCTTCAGGCAGTTTTATCTACTTGTTCTTCACACAGCCGGTATAAAAGAAGTTAACTGTAGCTATGATTCTTCCTGTCTTTTTCAATGAATTCACGGCACGCTCCCTAGACCTCTCCAAATCTTGTGGCCTGTGTTTTTCGTTTTCTTTTCTTTTTTCCTGCACTCTATGAAACACAATGGAAAATGCAGGGTCACCCCAGCTGTTCTCCATTAGGTTCCTGGCTGAGGTCGTCCACACACTCACTTACTGGCATAACGGTTGTGGTGGAGGGGAAAGAGATAGAGAGAGTATCAGACTGACTCAGAGAGATTGCGAGCCACGGTGTAGATTGCAGTAACCTGTAATTAAGCCAATGGCGGCTTACTGTTGCTATGTAAACATCCCTACACCTCTCCCTCGTGCCAACACAAGAGCAGTGAATGAGTCTGGTTACTAACACTTAAATCACACAGCAACATATGGTTTAGGAAGGAGATCTCTCTCTCTCTCTCTCGCTCTCTCTCCTTCCAGTTTGAAGCAGCGTGTGGAGTGTGGTGGTTTGGATCGCTCTGCCTCCACAGCACCGCGGCTCAGATTGCAGCGGTTGCGCAATACAATTTGGCAGCCCTCATATACACACACAGACATACGCAAATTTAGACGTAGTCAGTCACACAAACCATAAAGCAGCACATAGATCATTTGTCCTCAAACATTTGGAGAGGCACTATTATAGTCTGTCTGATTCTGTGCCTAGTTCATATGAGAGGGAAAGCAGATGAGTCATTTTAAATGAGATGATGAAAATAAAATGTTGTTTGGTGTCGTTTCTCAGAGCAAGAGACTAAACAAACAAGTCTTTTACTCAGAAGGGCTCAACAATAGGATATTTCCCCCCTTATTATTTTTCTTTTTTTTAACTGCCAATATTTTGTGCGTGTGTGTGTGTGTGTGTGTGTGTATATATATATATATATATATATATATATATATATATGCTCAGAGTCCAGAGCCTCGATCATAACATTATAACAGGCACCTTCCTTGTAGAGACCTGCACTTCCGCGGGATTATCGCGGGACCCAACGCAACAGAGTGTGGTGCGGGACAACACCTGACGGATGAGTGCGGATGCGGGCAGGTCGAGACTCGTGTGTGTGCGGGATGCAGGAGAATAAGGGTGTACTCACACTAGGCAATCTTAACCGTGCCCGAGCGCATTTGACCCCCAAAGCCCGGTCCGTGTGACTAGTGTGATCGCTATGTGCCATGGTTCGTTTAGCTGGCCCTGGCTCGGTTGGAAGAGGTGGGCCAAAGCACGGTTCAGTTGGGCTCGGGCGCGGCACGCATGTAGTGTGAGCAGAGCGCGGAACTTCTGATACGTGCTGCATGATTGCATTAAAGGGGTCATATGACATTGCTAAAAAGAACATTATGTTGTGTATTTGGTGTAATGCAATGTGTTTATGCGG
>NW_015557171.1:470436-496468 GCF_001515605.1 Sinocyclocheilus anshuiensis
AACAGTCAAACCAAAAATTATTCAGACACCAGATATAATTTTTGATATTTTTTTACTAGTGGGTGCAAGACACTTTAGTTCATTTATGTAAATGAACTGTGATTATACCCAAAAATTCTTCATACAGTGACTACCAGTAAAATTTATAAAAAATTGGGGACCAGAAATGTTGGGACACTTTGACCTGACCATGTTTTGCTTAAGTGTTTTTCTTTAATTACTAATGCGACCTTTTTACACCACAGACTGAACAAAATTAAGCATTGCTTGGTAATTGTTTGACCTAAATTGGTATTATCTAATTGTGTACTTAAATTTAACAGCTGACAGCTATTCAACTTAATTCATTACATACCTTTTTATCAAAGTTATCTGACATTATCAAGATAAATTTGTTGAGCGGCAAAAGTGATATATCTGTAAATCAATATATTGTGAGAGGGTCGTGTGTTACCGCGTCCCAAATGACTCAAAATAATAAACCACAAAGTACTTAAATTTAACAGTTGAATAAATTTTCTATCAAAGTAATCTGACATCATGAAGATTAATTTGTTCTGACACAGTTTAACTCTGAGTTCTTGTCATATTTTATTTACATTTTCTAAACTATAGCAAATAAACTGTGATAATGTGATAATTCCTTTAACACTAAGATTTTTGATTACTAAGATTATTATAATTATTTTGAAATTAAACAACTATAAAGACTGCTACAAATATATATATATATATATATATACAATTATAAAGTAAAATGAGAACTTTAAGTTATTTTCCCCTATAAATTAAATTCCCAATTGGGTAGAATGTGCAAATGTTTAAAAAATTTAAAACAGCAAAAATTGTAAATATTGATCAAAACATCCTAGAAAACGAATGTTTAAAACATAAAAACACATGTACATTATCACTGAACTTAGTGAAACACACCCGACAGGGCAACTGACAATTCCGTCAACTAGCTCAATTTTTTTTACCACTGGCCTTGGGCCATGACTATTGTAGAGCCATGCTTTGATATGGTTTATTTAGTGTTTCGGGTCATTGGTCTCCACAGCACCACAAGCCTTTATTGCTTTTAAATGAGGATGAAGGACTGATCCATTTAAAGCTTTTCATGGAGCTGAATATAACTGCGGGTATATTTCTGTAAACTCACCTTTCAGCACTAATTCTATTCATGTCTTTGTCACATGACAGGACGGAAGGAGAGAGGAACGATCTGCATGGGGCCTACGGGCACGACAAAACTGTCACTCATCCCTGTGAGCTGTGGGAGGATAAAAATGATTGAGCGGTGAGGGGAAAGTGAGGCGTTTCGCCCAGTTACATGAGCAGACGCATGTTCCTGCAGCCGCCTCACAGGCCACACGCTCGGCCCTCGGCGTAACCAGCATCCTGCAAGAGCTGTTTTTGGCAAGTGCTGCAAATTAATTTCTGGCTGGATTTCTGCTCCATTCTCCACTATACCAGTGAAACCTGAGGGCTTCCAACAGCCCTGCCATCCCAAAATAACAGACTGTACTAAGAATCTACAGCTTGGCAAAATGAGAGACCAAAAAAAGGAAACTCAGACGTACAAAAAGTGCTTAGAAGGGAATGTCTGACAAATGAAGGGATGAAAAGAGAGAATGAGAAATAGAGAAAATTAAGAACAGACAGCTTATTTAAAAACACTTATTAAAGGGGTCCTATTATGCTCTTTTAATAAGTCTTGATTTTGTTTTGGGGGTGTACTAGAACACTCTCATACATTATTTTTTCACATATTATACATTATTACAACACCTCTCTCCCCAGTCTGGCATGAACGGCTCAAATAGTTCCTGTATCAAATGAAGGCCCGCCTTCTGAAATACGAAATGTGCTGTGATTGGTTAGCTGGGCCAGTGTGTGTTGTGATTGGCACCACTCGGCGCCTGGTCGGGAAATGTCATGCACCTTACCATAGCCGCCTGCGAGCTTCAGTGTAAATATTGCGTCAAAATCAATGACAAAAATCAAAATCAAATCAATTTGAGCGCGATTTAAACCCGGATGATTGTAACCACTAACCGTAGCAAAACGGTCGTAGTTTTGCGGGAACCGAGCTTGAACTTGCCCCAGGAAAATATGCGTTGTAGTCCAAACGAGTCATTCGTTGTAGTTTTTGAAAAGTGATTTCTGTTAAATAAAATATCTCCTTTTGAATTGGACTTTGAGCTTTGTAACTTTGCAGATCTTTTTTATGCTCAAACAGCAACATTACAGACTAACTAAAGTTGAAAAAGTGAAAAAGCATAATAGGACCCCTTTAAAAAGGCTCATCCAGAAAATGAAAATTCTAACATCACATATTCAACATTTTAAATATGTATACTTTTTCTTCGATGGGACACCAACAGAGATATTTAACTAAATGTTCAAGCTGCTCCCAAAAACAAAACAAAAAAGCAACACACACACACACAATAAAAAAAAGTTATATAAAAGTCACATAACTTGTGGTCATCCTCCGATTTTAATATAATTTTTGTGTTCATATGTTATTTATCAAACAATGCCAAATATGAGAACATTGGTGCCATTAACTGTTGCTTAACACTGGTTTGCAAGTGCCACCAATTCATAATTTTATGTAATATTTATGCTCTGAGTGGCTCTTTATTTGCAGGAAAGAGATTAGAACTCCTCGCCATGAATTAAAAAAAATAATATTAATAAAAAATCGTCACATTTATGAAGTGTTTGCGTCTGTCACTCTGAACAGACACATTAACAGCCGTTAATTTAAATGAAAAAATGTATCGCACCAAACTTTTAAACATTCGCCTTGTTGTGAACAGGTCTTTAAATTAAAAACCATGTAGATAAAAGTGTAAAGAGCAAATGTTAATGTTTGCACAGGAAGAATGAGGTGAGATGAAGGAAAGAGAACACATTTTACAAGTTTTTCACATCTTAGTTCTTCATTAGCTCATTATGGCCTATTATAAAGCAATTACATGCAAGTCTCATTGACTTGTAAACATGAATTACAAATAAAGACCTAAAAATTATACACTGTGAAAAACTATTCCTGGTCTTAGCTTGCTGCATGAATCTCGTCACATGAGTGAGAACCATCCTGGGACACACTGAGACAGATCTTCCTCCTGTTTTGTCATATAGATTACACATTTCGCCACTGTCACAGGACACACAGCATTGAAGAAGAGATGTTTTGGTGACAAGGTCTCAAAAGACATGGAGATGTTCATATATCACACCTCTGTCATCTCTTGATAATCTCATAATCAGATGACTAGAGCTGAACACAGGTTGTGACTGGCAGTGATCTGAAGTCCATGTGGAAAGGGCTCAGGGCTGCAGACACTTTGATGCTGCAGATTAGATAATGTCCTAGTTTTTAGAAAACAAGAGACTTCAGGAAGTCTCTGGGGGAGGCCACTATGCTCTAAAACAAAAGGGAAAAGATTGAGTACAAGACAAATATTGAGCATGCCAAGATCTGGCACTAATGAAGTTTGTTTAGACTCTGATTTATCAAAATCAAGATCACCCAAGACAAGGGTTTGAGACAGCTTCATCAACAATACTACAAAATAAAATGAACTTTAAAGGAAGAGCCTCAATAAATGCGCTCCAGGTAAATGTGCCAAAATGTCAGAGAAAGTACAAATATATAAGCTTGGTGCAAAGCAACAATGCTTGATCAAGAGCGCTAAAGGAAGAGGTAGGTGGGATTGTTTTCAGGCCAAACTTCACTAAACTCAGGGGACGTTCTGACACACTGGCCATTGTCCTCCTGCTTCACCATCACTAACAGAAACCGTTCCACTGTGAGCAGCCCAACTCAGATCAATCTCACTCTCTGTTCGTGTTACAGTGTTACTACATTTCAATAAACATTATTCAAAAATAGGCCTGTCGCAATAATCAATATATCGACTTATCTTGCAATATATGTACATGACCACAATAATTTTTGGTGACGCAATATATCGCACATTATATTTACTTAAAAATTGATGTCACCATGTTTTGTACATTCCACTTGCGCTTGTGTCTTTTGCAGCTTCTGGTACATAACGTGGTGTAGTCATGAGGTGCTAGTTCACATTTAAAAAATGCTTCTACAAAAAGTTTCATCTGCAGATATGGTCTTGTTTAGGGATCTGTGCCTTTGTGCATACGGACATCTGTCTGCTAAGTAGAGATTGTGTTTTTCAGCAATAGTGTGCACACTTAATTTACAGAGAAATTAAGGTCCGGGAAAAATCTGTAGATGGAAAAATCTAAATTTTTCAAGTTCTTTGTGCATTTTTCTTTTTTTCTACTTTGCACTTTTTGTTTATTTACTATTTATTCAGGTTTTTTAGGGTATCTAATATTTTGATGCTTAATTTCCATGATCTAAATATTCTTAAAAATTAAAAGTTTGTTGTCATTTGGAAGTGTGTAGGCCTTCTTGCATTATTATGCTGTTACATTATGATTATATATTCAGTGGCATAAAATGGTCTTTAAAATGACAATAATATTGCTTATCGCAATTATTTCTGGGGCAATATATCGCACAACAAAAAGTTGTTATCGTGATAGGCCTATTCAAAAAGCAACTCTTAAAACTGTATAAAACCATATCACACCCTGATGAAGGCTCATTAGCTGCAACACATCGGTGTGCGGTCACTTGTTACCTGCTTTTAAATGCCTAAGCTATGACTGAATTAGTGCTGTGTTCGATACATCGATACGACGATGTATCGTCACAGAGATTTGACAATACGAGTATCGATACAGCTGGCCCGATAGCTGTGTCGATATTGTGGCACGTGTGCAGCAGTGGACCGCGCTTAATTTGAATACAAGAACAATGTTTAAAGTTGAGTAGAAAAGTGTGAGGTTTCTAAAAAATAATGAATAGAGCATAATATATAGGCTACAACAAGGTTTAATCTGGCCACAGAGGAACACAACTGGGTTGCCTGATATAAAGAGACGTAATGTGTTTCACTCACTTTCCTGACGAGCGTGACTGACGCACTCTAAACAGAGAGCTGTATATCTCATTTCTGTTCGCCTTCAGTGTTCTTTAGAGCATTTGCAGTACATTCGTAAGACAGATGTAAGTGCCGTTACGTACCGAAGCTTTGTAAACAAAACGAACGGTTCAAAAACGTAAATATATAAAAGTGCAGAGAGCAATGTTATGCATTTGTCGCTTCTCCTGCGTCATCGTTACTATTACAAAGCAACGGGGTAACAGCTGCTGGCTTGATGACGCAAACGAACCGCGGTTCGGACCCAAATAAAATAATATGAACGCAGTCCAGCGGGGGCAGGGGGAGGGGGGCCAATCGCACTCAGGTTCGGACCAGGCAAGCGAACCAAGTGTGAAAGCACCCTTAGTATGGTTGTGCATTTAATACATCAATTTAGTGCACTGTTAAAAAAAAAGATTTAATCATGCCCCTGCCACAATAATTGAATATCTTTTCACATTAAATTTATAAATAGTGACAGTAAATACAAGTGAAATGTTATAGATCTCTTTTTAAATAAATGCTTTCTATTCATCAAACAATCACAAAAAATGTCAAGGTTTCCACAAAATTATTAAGCAGCACAACCATTTTCAACATAGATAATAAAAAGAGATTTCTTGAGCAGTAAAGCAGCATTAGAATGATTTCAGAAGTATCATGTGACTCGGAAGACTGAAGTAATTCAGCTTTGCTATCACTGGAATAAATTACATTTTAAAATATATTAACATACAAAACATGAATTGAAATTGCAAAAATATTTCGCAATATGACTGTTTTTTATACATACATAAAATAAATGTAGCCTTCATGAAGATTATAGATTTTAAAGAAAAACATTTTGACCATGTAGGCTGTTAATTGTGATTTATTTGATGAATTAATAATTGATAAGCATAATAATTTGTTAATTATTTTGATTCAAAGTGGCTTGTTGTTTTAAATGACAAGCCTAATCATTAATAATATCTGATTAATTTTATTAATTTTATTATTGAGTGATTTGGTCTATAACTCCAGAAGAAAAGCATTCGGTTTGAGCGACAGAGAAATCACAAAAAACCGCTGAGAATGACCAGTGAGATCTGTTACCAACAAAGAGACGTTCAACAGAACAAGTAAGCGCAAAATCATAGAATGATGTGAAAAACGTGCGTTCTTAAATCATAACTCTCCATCCCGAGAACCCAGACTTGATGACTGTCATAATTTTGCCTGTTCCTTATGTTTGTTTTGTTGCTGCCATATTGTTTTCTTTCCCTTTTTTTCTTGCCATGCAACTATCTGTCAGGCTGTTGTGCCAGAGGGGAACAAATCATCACTCTTCTGAAGAGACTGAGCCAACAAGTCCTGATCAGTCACACAGATAGAGCTGCCTGAGTCGGGTTAGAGGAGGCATAGCTGACGTGCGGCACTGGTGTTTCGGGCTGAGAGATTGAAGCTGTCAGCACTTTCTTAATGCAAATCCCCCCGGCCTTTGCTCTCTGACAGCCAGATCTAGAAGACTCATGCTGGGAGGAACCGGGGAAATTCCGAACACAGGGGGCGAATCGTGATTGCCTGACAAAACAGGCAACACTGCCTCACTCTGTCAAGACAATGAGCGGTGAGCATAGCTTATAGAACACGCCCTACGAAGAGTCTCTGCAAAGAACATGCCTCGTTTTCTAAATCCAGACTAAATCCAGTCAAATATTGTTTAGTGTGAATTTTGTCATCGAAGTTACTGATGAAAATCTTTAGTAATGTTTTTTGTCAATGAAAACGAAGATGAAATGAAAAAAGCACATCATGATGGTAACTGAATGATTTTTAACTGAAGAAATATGCTATTGCGTTAATTAACTCAAAGACCACATCCTATATACAGTGGGTACGGAAAGTATTCAGACCCCCTTAAATTTTTCACTCTTTGTTATATTGCAGCCATTTGCTAAAATCATTTAAGTTATTTTTTTTTCCTCATTAATGTACACACAGCACCCCATATTGACAGAAAGGGGGTCTGAATACTTTCCGTACCCACTGTATATGTAAGATTAATCAGATACACTAAAAGTTTGGGGGTCAGGGTTTTTTATAAGAAATAAATTAATTTATTTTGCAATGAGGTTTATCAAAAATGAAAGCAAAGGCATTTATTACTAAATATTTCTATTTCAAATAAATGCTTTTCTTTTTAACTTTCTATTGATCAACCTTTTTAACCTGTGATGATAAAAAAAAAAAAAGGTTTCTTGAGCACCAAATCAGCATATTACTTCTGAAGGATCGTGTGACATTGAAGACTGAAGCCTTCTGAAAATTCATTTTGGCCTTGACAAGAAGAAATTACATTTTAAAATATATTAAAATTGAAAACAGTTGTTTTAAATTGTAAAAAATATTTCACAATTTTACTTCTTACATTTTTAAATACATGAATGCAGCCTTGCTGAGCACAAGAGTCTTCTTTCAAAAACATTAAAAAACCTACGGACCCCAACATTTTTTAACTGTAGCGTATATACACACAACATAAACTTAAAATTAGAACTTGCATTAATAAAAAATTATACAAATGCACAAGTGACTTTGTAACTTTATATCTAACCCTCAGAAAAATCAAAAAAGCTAAAGCATAAAGAACTCACAGCATTATGTGTACTTATTATAATGACATTTCAAGAGCTAAGGTTTTCACAAGCAATCCAGGATAGTTTTCACATGCAGTCTATGTTAAATTTTGATTTATGGTGTAATTGTGCACTTTCTTAACAAACAAGATGTTTCTATTACAAAATTTAGATGTCATTTTTGAGTAAAGCTGATTAAAATTTAAAAGGCATTTTCTTCAAAAGACAGAAACTATTACTAAAACAAAAAAACTATGTAAAATGAACACTGTCTGTTATATCAAAATGTTGCAAGCTCATAGTTAGCTATGTGAATAAAAAAAATAAATTGGTCTTAATGGCACAAATATTTGAAGGGAACTTCAATCACCCACTTAAGTACTGAGGTTTGTTCTTGCTACAATAACGTCACACGGTTATATATAATGGTTATAATAATGCACGGTTCCAAGCACTGTTGTTTCATTGAGTGGTTTGATATGTCAGCTTTTGGCTTAACCAGTGGCATGAGTTTGGAGACTATCTATGTGTTTAAACAAAGGCAGATGGGGTCCGTTTGGCACTGCTTGGTGACCAAACATTTACACTTTACATAAAACACACACTTTAAACCATCAAAATTTCCCAAGTGTGCTTGAGCACTGGTATTCACTTCATCATGAGCCATGACATAGCGGCACTTTTGAAAGGCTGTTTAAAACACCCCTCATAAATTCCCTTCATAAGGCAAACAGAACAGATGATATAGACGGCTCATGCAACGTCATGCTACATTCACTCACTCTTGACCTGTTATTCCAAAATCCCAGGAGAGAGATGATGGGTTACAAGGATAACAGCGCTTACCTGCAGAGGCCAAGCTGCTGAGGGTCAAAAACAGGATGGTGGAGGGGCGTATGTGTGCCGTTAGCCACATGGCTGGAACAGAATGCTTTCCTGAAGACAGACGTGGCAGAAAAAGTAGCAGCAGGGTGTCTTCTTGAATGGTCCCCACTAGCTCTGTAGAACGAGAGAGAGAAAGATGTCAGTCAGTGACCAAGCAGCAGGGTATTAGGGTCTTAATGTCACATCCTGTGGGCTTAGATGGGAAGAGACAGCAGGGCTCTGGTTGAGGTGGCGGCACTTGTTAATCTCAACCCACTAATTAAGCCTTATGTGAATGGTGGGAATGAAGAGAACAAGAGATAGGTCATCTAACAACCTCAGCTGCAGTATCAAAAGAGGCAGCTTTGCCATTTTGGGAAATATTTAAAAGAAAAAAAGTTATTTTAAATAACTGTAAAAAAAAAGAAAAATTTATTTACTGTACTTTTGATTTAATAAATACAGATTTGGTGAGCATAAGAGACTTCCTTTAAAATTTACAGCTCACATTTACACAAAATAATGCAAATAAACAAGTGAACTTGAACTAACTTACATCCTGGTCACACTTTGAATACTGTACGCTTGTTTCATAATAACTCGAACATGTCTAATCTCCAGAAAATGAAAAACTGATGCATAAAGAATTCACAGTATCAAAAAATACTGTGAAAATACTGTGAACAGCCACTTTTCAATATGCATAGTGATTTAAACAACACGATAAAAGATATGCTGCAATGAAGATATACAGTCAGGTTAGACACCTGGAGTTTGCTGTTAATACTACGTATTAACAGACGACAGCTAATTAACACGACCACAGCTGAACTGTTTTAATTTTTTAATTTATCCTTTATTTTTCCAGGAAGGTCCCATTGAGATAAAAGAAATCTCTTCTTCCAGGGAGTCCTGTCCAAGATGACCTTACAAAAAAATTTCACATAAAATTTCACAAACATACACCTCACAAGACAAAATTACATATAACCAAAGCAAAAACAATAATCATAAATCAGTAAATTAATTAAAACAACAACATGATTCATTTGCTAAACACTGCACTAAATTTTTACAAATATTCAAAGAAGGAATTGTTTCTAATGGAGTTACAGTTTGAAATTCATTCCACAACCATGGAGCATAGTAAGAGAAAGCTGATTTTCCATGCTCTGAATGTATCCTGGGTATTTCTAATTGAATCCCATTTTATGATCTGGTGATATAATTCTTTCTACGTAGGCATAAAAGATTAGAGATGTAATTTGGAAGCATGCCAAACAATGCCTTTACAGTATACACTAACATATGTGATTTCCTTCTTTGATATAAAGAGGACAGATTGCTCTTTTGTAGAGTATTTGGGTACCACTGACCGTGAGGTGGAAAAAAAGGAAACAAAAGATTCTCCACCCGGCCCTCCTCCGTTTAGTTTACACTCAAAGTAGATTGGTCTCTCTAAGCGAGATCCCAATTCGTCGGTCATCCGACGTGACATCGAGAGTGACCGACTGAAAGGGAACTTGACAGTTGAACCGGCCAATTGGAGTTCACCGGAGGGTGGGCTAAAGCCAACATATGCCACACCAGTAGAGTTTAAATACAGCATGCATTATCCACATGAAGTTTCACTTAGTCCACTACCTGACAAAATGGTGCAATAATAAACATACCATCTGCATCATGACAGATACCGAGTCATTAAATAAAAACCTTTCAAACAATTCTACACTGGCATTCAAACATTTACGTCTGCTCAGAGACTCTGAAATGTCACGTCAGACTCGATTCAGTTCGTTTAATTCCATTTTGACAAAATGAACTTTTTGAAAAGTGAAAATGACAAGTTTTCCATGGCCACCGTCCCAACCCTGTAATACACGTTCAGTGTTTTTGAAGTAAATAATGGTGATTGTAGGTCCAACATCAGCAAAATTGATCTTAAAAGCAATTTTATATTATTATTTTCAGACAGTTTATTATTATAAATCCATAAAAAGGTTCATATTTCTAAGAATTTAGTTCAGAGTGCCGCAAGACTCCAGTTTGTGACTCAAACTCGACATTGCTGCCTCTCTGATGTTTCTTTTCATTAGCTCGTAAAGATGACCTATTATGAAAGTAGCAGATTTTAAGAGCCATACATCACCATCCCACACAGAGTGCGTAGATACATGTACACATGCAGGCCAATAACACTCTTATTATCCTGAACAAACAGCATCACAGGTTTGTCACACTAGTTTACTGAGGCAAAACCAGGCATTTCACTAATGGGTTTAGCAGTTACATTCAGCACAAGTAGCCACCCGTGCAGCAACGGGTGAGGAACAGTCCCATAACCCAAAACAGGCTAGCCCAGGGTATTGTGGAGAATCAATATGTGTAAAACTTACACAAAGATGCACAGTGGCACAGGTGGATTAAAACCTCAAATGTCAATCAGAACATTTATCAGTGGTTAAAAACAACCACATGCTTTACTGGGGGTGTCCCCAAGAGAGGAGTAACGAAAGCCGCAACTTCATCAGCATCTGAAACTCTCTCTAGCTTTCTCTCTGCTTCTTTCTTTCTCCTATCTTTCTGCCTTTTTCTAATTTTCTCTCAGTAAGGTGAGGAGAGAACGCTCTCTCTCTCTCTCTCTCCTCTCTCCTCTCTCTCTCTCTCTCTCTGCAAACAGCTGGCGGAACAAAGAGCCATTCACGTACGGGCAGCTGCTGAGGCTGGGAAGTCATTTTGGAGAATCTCAACAAATATTGCACTTCCAGCACAGGGGCCCCAAACCAGTGCCCTCTGCTTCTGATTTGGTGCCCCCCTCTCTTGCCATTCTCACACCAAGAGCAGAGGCATTTTGGAGTCCTCAGATTTAAGAGGATGTTATCAAGGGTTGAACCGAAGCAAAACAAAAATCAAAACAAAACAAATAAAAGTACTTCATTTTTATCTGCTACCTGGGGCCTGTTTGATAAAACAAGTTTACCAAATAAACCAGGTTTATTTCAGTTAGTCTGACTTATTGTCAGTTGATTTGGTCCAAAATACGTCAGACTTGACATATGCCTGGCTTATTTGGTAAACTTGTTTTATGAAACAGGCCCCCGGTTGGGACAAAACAAAATAAAAATAAATAAATAAATGTAAAAAAGCTGGCCTGGATTGGGCAAAAAACATAATTTAAACAAAACAAAATAAGAGCGCTTAACAAAAAAATCTGTTGGCCTAGTTGAGGCAAAACAATAAAATAAAATAATAAAATAAAATAAAATACTTGATGAAAAAAAAAATCTGCAGGCCTAGTTAGGGCAAAACAAAATGCAAAATTAAAACACTGCCCCAGGCCCATTGGTGTTATGTTACGGTACACTGCATGTTATTTTTCAATGAATTATTTGACCGTAGCGAATATCATCCTCTCGAATAGCTGTGTATCTGAACTTTCTAAGCATGTTGACCAAAAGTGGACCAGTGGAACAATAATAGTGGACCCTAAACTAAAACCATGGGCAACTCTGTTTAACTCAGTCAGTTATAAAATATAGTGTGTTTGTTTCATTTTAGAGACTGATCACCTCATATGACTTCTGCTGAAAGATTGTGACTCTCCCTCTATTTCTCGGCAGAAAGATTTAGTACAATAACATTCAGAAACAGTCTGGAAATGTCATTAGCAAATTCAAGGCAGCAGACCCCAGACTGAACATAGTAAGTAGCTACTCCACACTATTACTGTGTAGGTGGAGTGGCCAACACCATATGGTTTAATACGCAGCCTCGCTCTGAACTCAAAGAGGCACTTCACTCTGGAGGAAGAAGCGTGCCTTAAAACTATAAAACCATCCACATTCAGTTCAAAATGAGAAACTGACTTAATGAAAGACAAATCATTCACAAGCAGGTCAGAATTTGTGTTTATCACATTAGGTTTCTTGTGTAAAATTATATTCTGTATAAAATCAAGGATTTGCAGAATACGCATTCCAGTGGTGAGATGAGCTCAACTTGGCAAACTGTTCCTAAGCCAATCCCTCCAATGTCAAAAGCTGTCCTTTAAAGAGCCCATGAAATGGTTTGATGAACGCAATGTTCTTTCCTGCATTGACCTTACGTAATTCCAAACTCATATGACTTTTTTGTTTTACCAGTTTGTTATTGGGCAGAAAATGCTCATTGTACAATTTCAAAAGTAACGTTTCCAGAGTTTTTGCAGCGATGCTATAAAAGAAACATTTTGAGTTCCCCAAAGAACTTTGCAGTGAACAGTTCTTAAAAGAAACATTTTTTTAGTGTGAAGAACATTTTAATAATCTAAAATAAAAAAATAATTCCACTTTTCACACTGAGCTTAACCCTAGGTTATCATCACTCTGAACCCCATTTTTATCCCCAGGGTATAAAGGTACATTTCACATTTTATTAATTTAGAAACAGGGTTAGAACTGCTTTTTACCTGAAGTTCTGAAACCCAGCTCGCGTGAATGTTGCCCCATTGCGTTAATGTTACGGCTAGGTGATTACAAACACCTAATAGCGTGCATCATAATTGGGTGTTTTTAAAGGGATAGTTCACCCAAAAATGAAAATTCTTTCATTAATTACTCACCCTCATGTCGTTCCAATCCCATAAGACCTTCGTTCATTTTAGGAAAACAAATTTAAGGAATTTTTGATGCATTCAGAGCTCTCAGACCTCAAGATCCTTACACGATCAAGGCTCAGAAACGTAGCAAGGAGATCGGTAAAATAATCCATGTGACATCAATGGTTCAACCGTAATTTTATGAAGCTACGAGAATACTTTTTGTGCACCAAGAAAACAAAAATAGCGACGGGCCATCAGCCCCCCGCCCCGGTGGGCACGCCCCACACTTTGAGAACCACTGACATATGTGATACTCTCCAAAATGGCACTATAGGGAGGAGACAAATTGTTGGATAAAGTTGTTATTTTTGTTTTCTTTGCATACACAAAAAGTATTCTTGTAGCTTCGTAAAATTACGGTTGAACCATTGATGTCACATAGATTATTTTAACGATCTCCTTGCTACGTTTCTGTGCCTTGATCGTGTAAGGATCCTTGCTGTCTATGGGAGGGTCAGAGAGCTCTCAGAATGCATCAAAAATATCTTAATTTGTGTTCCGAAGATGAACAAAGGTCTTACAGGTTTGGAACGACATGAGGGTGAGTAATTAATGAAAGAATTTTCATATTGGGGTGAACTATCCTTTAATGAGGAATTCTTTGAATCATTCAAACAAATGATTAATTCAAAAGATTAATGTTTAATTTAGAAACAAAGCAAGTTGCTGTCTTTACAAGCGGGTTATTGAATCATGGATTCAAATGATTTGTTCAAAAACAGATTCATTCATGAATAAAACACCGCAGTGTTGCACTGATGCACTAATATTTAGGAAAACGGCACGGTTGCTTGTGTGATATTACTTAACTAAATAAACATAATCCATGCAGGAATATGTTTTAACTTTCAGAACTCTAATTAACAGAGCATTTTAAATGCATTCTTATAGGCTTCCTCAAGCATAAAGTCTTTTGGACTTTCAAGATGTGTTTCATTTATATTTTTTGCAAAATGAGTGACATACTCAATAATGCCAGCTTGCATATCATTAAAACAGCAATTATGATATTATCGCAGATGATAAAAATCGCACACCCCTCTTTTGTGCAATGGAAAAGTTATATGGATGTTAAAGGTCCCTGCCAAAAAAATAACTTTTATTTTGAAAAGAGACAACATCAAAGTTAACAGACATGGACTAAAAGTCATAAAACTGAGATTTTTAATTCCATGGAGTCTTTGGTATGTTTGACCAAGTCCTTCTGAAAACCATCGCAGCATGAGAGGACAGACCAAATACAGCATGACCTCTAGAGAATAACACACCACAACTATTTCTAGCCATGTATAAATAAAATACAACTCACTCCAGCCTACATTGTTCCAGCCAAGAAACATGGCATGAGTACATATGAAAATGTGGGTACCTGTAAGCACATCATCTAGGGCCACTTTGGTAGTAGAGGCCTCCTGAAACCCATAGTGGCCTTTTGGCAGCTAATGAATCTTATTTGGATTGAGTCATTCAGTCTAAACAGAGTGTGGTTTCCCGTTTGCATAAGTGAAAGGTGACTGGGGCCTCTTTGACATGTTTATAATGGAAGATCTGCTCGTCGGCCCAAATGGATCCTCTCCGTGTTGGCTGCAAGCGTAGCCACGTGTCAAACAGTGACACACTGGGGACATGAAGTGGCCAGCTGCACTCAAACAAAACCACAACCTCCAACAGTGATACAGATTGATCAATCTACTCGACTCACTGGGCCAATTTTGCATCTTTAGCACCGGACGCGTTCATTCACACAGCATACACACAAACACACACTAAATCACACCTCAGGGCCGCCGCTAAGACCACATTGCACACTCACACACACACACACTTGAGTGGAACATCTGCACATCTCTGTGTGTGAACCGTTATTTGTGAGTCACATCAGAGCATGCGAAGTAACGCACATACACTTGCATCAACATGCAATTTTTACTCATACACCTCTAGTTATGAATCGTCAGTGACTACTACTCGCAGAACGCCAATGTGATAAAGACTGAAAAGAAGATGAAAAGGGTAGTCAAATTCATTAAAATACATAATCTTGTGTTAATCTTCTCTGCTATGTGCAGTGAATTTAGTTCCCTCCAAAAAGCACTGAACTTCCTCTGTCTCCCTCTATCTTTTTAGAAAGTAATAAGCTGAGAGTGAGTGATCGCTAACCCTGAGGACCTGAATCAACATGTCACAGGGGTCTTGAATCAGATAACACTCACAAGTCTGTTGTCCTCGTGAAACCACCTTCACTCCTCACCTCACCTCATCTGCACAACAATAATCACTGTATGAGAAGTCACTTTAGGTAAAAGTACTTTCAAGAGCTCAGACTAGCTTTTTCCATGGAATTCACTACCCAGTAACCCTCGTTTTCTCACGTAAGACACTTGCAGGGATCATCTAATGTCTAAAAGGCATGAAAAGCCTGACCAGGACCCAGAACAAATCCCCCTGAGGAGATCAGCCAAAGAGACTTACAGTCTCAACTAAAGACATTACTTTTATAAATGTGTAACTAGTAAACACATGAATAGGTTAAGGATTAGGTTATATAAAATATTATATTAAGCCACTTTGACAAACTGAGAAGATGAAAACTGTCTCTTTTGCAACCGAACACAGCATGATAACTAGAGTAATAAGGACATCCTCTGCTTTACGCTTAGGCAGATTTTAATAAGCTATGCTGATGCACACTTTTGGGAGGACTTAAAATGGTAAGAAAATACGTACAATCAAACTTACGCAATACTTTAGTTACTTAAAAAAAGACAAACAAACAAACTGACAGTCCAGGTAATGCAGAATAGATTTTATTTATATATTTTTTTTTTTTTTTTTTTTTTTTTTTTTCAGGTCTATACCAGTGATTTTGCTTCAGGACTGATTTTATTTTGGACATTAAAACCCAACACAGTCCCAAAACTGTTTATCGTACACGAGGAAACAAAAATGTCCTTAAAATCAAACACTGAAGTGTTTGATTTATTGATCGATTTACAGTTTTAGGTCCTGTTAATGCTGGCACCTGTCTAGTTTAACCTCTTCAATCAAATAACAAATGGATTTGTACCAAAATATTGTAGAATTTCATCTGTTGCACAGCATTAGCTGCCAACAACAAAAGATATGGGAAGCGTTTTGTCTTCTCTTTTAAAAGTTGACGTACAATGTCAAACTAAGTATGTTATGTGCATTTGATTATTTGCATTGCTTTCCCTGATGTCTGTGACCTTATCAGAACAGACTTACAACACATTTTAGGGTCCAGTCCACCAGATAACAACCACTGGTCTAGAACTGTACGTCCACTGAAGACAATTAACATACTTAACATGAACTTCTCTGCTGTTAATCCCACTGAAGAACCTTATCTAAAGAATGCACTAAGCCAAATGATCACTCAATGGCACAAGACATCATATGAGTATTTTCTGTTTCATAGCAGTCACTTGAACTTTATATTCTATTAGACAACACTATTCCCAAAGGTGTAATATCTAATACTTACTGGCCTGTTTCAGAATTTCACAAGTACCTCCAGTGTTAATGTGAACTATGTACATTAATTTGATTAAATTAAATTCCTGTGCAGGGCAGTCCACTCATCCTAAAAAAAAGAGTTGGGCTTCATGTTAATGGAGGAAAATACAGTGAATATATTTTTTTCTGCAGATATATTTCACATTGCAGTTCAGCTGTCAGAAGGCACCACAAGTAGGCTACCTCAAGTTTCACAGCTCATGACCAAATCACAACATCTGCAGACAAGAGATTGTGCATACTTAAAAACTCTATAGTTCAGTTTTAAAAAACGAACATGAACATCTTACAGTCACTTATGAACTCTAATGGGCTTTATATCTTTACATGCACTTGAAGAACGTCACTTTGCATTGTAGACATCAGCTTCGTTGATCATAATGGATGCGTTCTAGTTTTGTCACGTCGCAAGACTCAACGTGCTGTGAAACGTGCATACGACTGTAAACATGCTATATAAAACTACATTTCTTACAAGAACCATAAACTGGACTTGCAACAATCCTAAGACAATTTACACGTCACAAAAAAAGCAAAGACAGAAACAAAGTGACATACCAGCGAATCTTCAGTAATGCTGAAGAAAACTTTCGTAGGGAGTTCACGGTGTAACGTTTCCTTCGGCTGATCAAATAAAGGACCAGAGCAAAATCTTCTGTCAGTATGGTAATTAATCGTGCGACAAACGCCACGGTTTTCGGGATGACAAACTCTGTGACAGATCTCAAAAAGTTTTAAATACCTCTCCCGCTTTCTGTGTGTCTGTGTGTATTTCAGTGGGAGGGGCCAGTAGGAGGAGGCTGCCATTTACATCTATCAAGACAAATGAGAGAATAAAGTGGGCTTAAAAGCCCATCAACTTCCACAGTCATGACACTTGAGTTTACTTTAAAAATTATTATTATTGTTGTTGTTTTTGGTGTTGTTGTTTTTGGTGTTGTTGTTGTTGTTGTTGTTGTTGTAATAACAATACTAACATAGTAACAATAATATTTATTAATATAATATAAAATGTATTTTATAAACATTATAACAATATTATTATACAATTATTGCTAGCTATATAAAAATGATAGGATAGTTGAGTTTTAAAGTTATGTTTTCAAAGTTTTATGTTTTTCTTTGCTTTGCTTTTATTAGTGACAAATTCTCTTCAACATTTTAACGCTTTTTAAACACAATATTTCCTTTATTTCCACTTATTTTCACGTATAGCACATTCCATGAAGTCCTCTTCATATAGCCCATTCCTCTTCATTAGAGGATTATTATGAGGTCATACAATTATGATAAAGCTTAGTGTTAGAACAATGCGGTTTTACATGCCGTCTTGTTCTGTCTGACACAACATATAGCTATTTTGGCACCCACCCAGCATCTGCACAAACAAGCTTTTACCTATTTTATGCTAAGGCGTAATGCTGAAAATGTCTCTTTCTATTATTTGGAAGGGTCACAGTGTATGACAGAATAAATAAACATGATAATACTTCCACATTAACATTATACATTATTAAAACAGAAAGAGGCAAACTCGCACTCTTCTTAACTTTTAAGCTTTGGAAAATGTCTTTTGTGGCTCTTAATTCTAGCAACATTTTCAAGAATCCCCAGGAGCCCATTTAAAAATAGAGTTTGAGTTACTCCACACAAACTGTACCGATTTAAAAAAAATTGAAATACATGTTATTAACTATTTATTAGATTAAAATACAATTATTAATAAAATGAAATAAAAAAGTGCCCAGTATTGTCAAAGCTAAAATATTCACATGCATTAATAACATGAACAAGTACAATTTTTAAGACATATTTAATACATTCAAAAAGTTTATGAACTTCCGATTATTATTTATTTATATTTAAATGTATTCCTGTTCTGTTAAGCAATTACATTTTAATTAACTTTATTATTAGGTTGATTACTGCACAATTTTTACTTTATTATTTTGTAAGCCCTGGCAAATGCTCCATGTGTGGGATGCTTCACCTCACCCCAAAGTACAATAAACACTTACCATAAAGTGTATGACCTCAATCATAATCTAATCTAATATGTCTCAATGTCACCTACACCAAGTACCATCCAAGAGACCTACATTCATCTCAATATGTGGTTCCACAACCCTCAGAAGTATCTACAGTCAGGGGACAACAAAATACAACATTTAGATTCTATATCTGAAACACCTCATCTGCATTTATTCCTTCTTATTTAAATGAAATCAGCATTTTCCTAATGTGAAGCAATTTAAGACATGGAAATCTGTCATTACTCAACATGAAATAAGGGTGAAATCGTAAGTGAAATTTTAATCATTTCTATAGATATAGTAGTAAATCAGATCTTCTGTAGTGTGTGTCTTATCTGTTAAATGTTTTAGCAATAGCAGTATCAGTCTGTCATTGCCAACTGATTTGATTCAAGGCAAAGAGCATGCTGACCTGATTTTGGATTGGCCTTTCCTTAGACACTAACCTCTTTTTGGACCAAAAACTGGCTTTTGGGCCTTAAACATTTACTAACAAAAACTTGATTGTGGGATTAACTAATTAATAACCCACTGGCAATCAATAATTAACTTATTGCATTTGCAATGTTTCAACCCAAGCAAGGCCTTGTTGTTGTTTGCACTGCCTGACAAAAAGGCATTGTTTGGGTTGTATTATATTAAAGTTATATGAGAGCAGATAAAACAGTGTGCTGTTTTATGTTTCTTTAATTTTGATTCTTTTTGACTGAGCACGTGTTCTAGTTGCGTTGGGATATGTGCACAATACTTTGAATACATTCAATAATTAACTGCTATAAAAGAAGTGGCCATCAAGGTGGTCCAAAATACATACGCAAGCATTGGTTGTGATGTTTTCCATTTGCAATTGCATTTGGTCAGATATGCTTAGTTTAGCAAAGCAAACATCCTAGAGAACATCCTTTGTATGGATGCATATTTGTGTCTGTTTGTTTTTGCAGGATATATTTGTTTACTTTTGATTTGCATTTTCTTTTTTTTCTTTTTTTTTTAATTCTGCCTCTGCCTCCTCTCCTGGCTTGTTTTCCCAAACAAACAGACTCATGTTGTCTGACTGAAATGTTCCACTCTGTTCTAAAGGAAATGGAAATGCATTACCACTGCTTACAGTGTAAATGTCAGAGTCTTGATTTGCCACTAATGAGACAGCACCCTTGCAAGATAGAAAACTTTGTTTTGGAGCTTCTTGCTGTCTTGAAAACATTGATATGCTGCTTTTGAGTGTCAATGAAGATGTACTCAGAGGCTTCATGTCATTTTTCACTTCTCATGCATATGTATGCCTCAGAACCAGGCCTACTCAAAGCATCTGAACCGACGGGGAGGAAGATGCAACGAAATCTAGTCCTGAACGTGAATCTCTGCTCTAATTCTTTGATTTCCTTTGTTTTGCTTGCATTTATGATTTTTGTCAAACCCTTTGAATTAAATTGTTTTTCTTAAAAAAAATGAAGGACATTTGTAAAATTATAAAGAAAACCATCTGTAAAACAACAGAGAATTTGGTAACACTTGACAAAAAGGTCCTATTTGTTAACATTAGTTAACCACATTAGTTAACATAAACTAACAATGAAAAATATTTCCAAAGCATTTGTTAATCTTAGTTAATGTTAGTTTCAACATGTACTAATGAATTATTAAAATAAAATTTTGTATCTATTAAAATTATTTAATGGCCCTAATGCAAAAAAACAACAGCCGTTTTATTATTATTATTATTATATTTATTAACCATTTTTTATCAATTAAATACTGCAACAAATGTTGCTCATTGTTAATGGTAATTAATGCATTCATTAACATTAACTAATGTGACCTCATTGTAAAGTGTTAACAAGATTATTTTTTTTTTTATTGCAATACTTCTGGCTTATAGTGCTTAGCAATATACTCTGATGATACTGCATTTAATAATGAAAGGGCTTACCATATCTTCTACATACACTCTAAAAAATGCTGGGATGTTTTAATCCAATTTTGGGTCAAATATGGACTAACCCAAGTTTTGGGTTTAAAATTTAATTTAAAAAATTTAACCCAACATCTGGGTTAGTCCATATTTGACCCAAAATTGGGTTAAAACAACCCAGCATTTTTTAAGAGTGTACACAACAGCTGCATGAATACATATATCTCTTCTCCCATCATGGCCATATCTCTCTATATATAGTTGTGAAAATGTTTTTCTGAATAACACTTTCTCATAAGTGACCCTGTGGAATGTCGGGTTCTGAACTCTTGACCTTGGAGCCACATGGCATGACGAAGCCTTTCATCTGATGTATGAGCAAATACAGGGGATGTTTATGTACGGCTACTTAGTTGCCTTAAAGACAAAAATGAGAATAAAAAACAAACATGACAACATGAATCAGCATGTATGACATAAGTTATGTCATATAGCTCTCTCTAAATATTTATAAAAGCAAAGTTAAGCAGAGAACACTGCTAATCCATTCCTTTTAGTAAATGTGCAATTACAAGTGTAAGCCTATTTAAAAATACATGTGGCTATTTTGTAAGTGTTGTATAGCAGCACTGTAAGGTAGAAAACATAATAGTAAAAGCGTTTTCCATTCAAAATAGGGCTTATGGTGCCCTCTTGTGGAATGTTTGTTTCAAATAGTGAAACTGAATAAAGAGAGACCAAAATGAAAATTGTCATCACCTTTATGTTGTTCGAAATCCGTATTATTTTTATTTCTTTCGTAGAATATAAAAGGAATTGTTAGTTAAAGTGACTCAGTCACCATATCCTTTCGTTGTACGGATAAAACATTAATGAAAGTGAATGGTGACTGAGGCTGTCACTGCCTAAAATCCCCTTTTGTGTTTCACAGAAGACAAAAAGGAAACAGGATTGCATCAACATGGGTAAATGATAACAAAATGTTCATTTTGGAGAAAACTTATATTTGATATAGTTTTATTATAACAACGCGGATTTTCAATCATAGAAAATATAATGCACAGAGATTTTCTTGCTCCGTTTTTTTGATTAAAAAACATGTTTATTTATTTTGTTAGATTTTCTCCCTCTTTCTATGTATTCGTCTTGGGTTGTGTTTAACACTGATGAAGCTTGCTTGAAGAGGTTTAATGAAGGTTGTACGGCGTTTACACAAAAGATGAGTACGGCGTCAACTGAGAAGCCAATCCCTGTCAAGAAAGTGCGCATGCGCATTAGTTTGCGTTCGCCTCCCTTCCAATAGTCTCCCTTCAGCATTGCTCAGTGCTCTATCATATCATAGTTCTCTTTGTGAGATTTTTCAAGCTGCAGGGATGACCGATGTCCAACACTCGCCAGAAGCTGACAACCAAAGCCACGGAAAAGAGCCACGATGTAATAATTTAACAGACACTAAAGAGGGGAATCGAGCTATAGCGATCGACAGAATGTTCTAGAACGGTCATGTGATGTTCGGAGACCAGTAATGTCGCACTTTTAAAAAAATACTCTTGACGTACGTGTCTGTTTTTTATAGGAGTTTGTTCGCCGTCTTAAAAAAAAACAAAAACAAACGGGTTGAATTGTAAAACAGCGTTTCGGAGTTGTTTAGGGTATAAAATAGAGGGAGATTTCGATGCGATACGTTCTAAAGGAATATTTTCTCGTTATTAAAGCAGCGAGGGGGAAGAAGGGAGCACGTGAGGGGTCTTGTCCAATGGGATTGGGCGCTTTCAGCAGGAGGGTATAAATACCAGGCGGTTGCCGTGAGAGACATCCGCCATTGATGACTAACCTTTCAAAGAAACAGTGTTATTTCAAACGTATTCATGTATATTATGTTAATTTGTTCTGTTGGCGTTGAAAACTAAGCTCAAAAATCTTCAAGTCGTTTTCAAAGAGGGTTTTTCGGGCGCAAAGCATCAACAAGATCCTTCAGTTGGTGAAGTTTTCCAGCAGAGCTCATCCTGCGCTGCATCGTCTGTCTCAGTTCGGCAGTTTAAACTTTCTTTGTCGTTCCCGAGACGGAAAGGTAAAATTTTGGATCCAGGTTGAGCTAGCTTAATTTAGCTGGCGGAATGGTTAGGGGAGGGCCTGCTAACTGAGCTCAATGTCAGCATCTGACGGGGCGGGGTAATGTGTGGCTAGCTGTGCTAAAGCTAGCCGGCGCCATTTTGTGGCTCGAGGCTTGCTAACACGATTATTCATGTAAACCAGTCTCTAATTATCTGTAGTGTGTTTTATGCTTGTATAAGCTAACGCTTGTCCCTAAAACTGATTATTTAAGCAATGGCGACGCTTCAGGTGGCAGTAATATTGAGCCGGAAGTTAGTGTTGCGTCATCCATAAGAGGTCGTCGGGATAACGCATGGCCCTGGATTGTGTAAAGGAACAAATATATCTTGCATATAAACGCAACGTATGGTATATATTGCACCCCTTAAGTATAGGGAGCTTTTTCTAGTTCAATATTAAATTGCTCGTCTGTTTTGTTGACCTACAAAACTTCTTTTTGTTCTGAGTAACGTTAGATGAATGTCATTCTTCCCATGTGCAGTCTGTAATTTGACAAATAGGCACGTGTTTGTCCACAACAAACGAGAATAAATTGTCACAACGTCGATACGTTTGTATAAACAAATTGTGAACATGTTAAACTTGTAGGTGTAAAAAAAAACATGAATCTTCATCTTTAAAGTGGACTTTATCGATGATGGACAACATTCCCTTCTCCCCTCCAAAAACAAAAAGATTCCCTTCCCAATCATAAGCAAACCAGTGTGAAACTAAGTGTTTTATATAGCTTACAAAAAAAAAATACCATTTTAACTTTTTTTTTTTTTTTTTTTTTGTTTAAATAAATTTTTACCCTTCCCAATCATAAGCAAACCAGTGTGAAACTAAGTGTTTTATATAGCTTACAAAAAAAAAATACCATTTTAACTTTTTTTTTTTTTTTTTTTCTTGTGTAAATAAATTTTGTAAGTTCATAGGATTCTTGTACAGTGATTTCTTTTTTTTATTTAAATAAAGTACACATAATGATCAATATAATTTGTAAATGTTTTTTGTATGAGAAAAATACTATTTTACTGAGCAGAACGATGACCTTTTAGTTTGGGGTAAGTGTGATGGAGGATAACCTCTAGCTGAGTTAAAGCTTGAGAGCTTCAGAGACAATTTAAAGGAGTTCTGTGACTTTGAGCATGTTTTCACTGTCCACATTTTGAAAGTTTAAGTGTTTGCTTTTATTGATCTAATGAGTAACTTGAATCTAGAAACCTCAGTTTAAATAGGTAAGTGTTGTGCATATAAATTAGGGATGCATTTAAAGTTTTGCCTTGAAACAAATGGTAGAAACGAAGTAATATCAGTTTCTGCTTTTTGTTTTTATTTTAAGTTCATTTTAGATTAGTCTGAAAAATGTCACATTGGCAGTTTTCATCTAAACAGCAATGGTCTAGTTTTAATGTGCTGGACAAGTTCTCAGTATATTATGCTATCAGTTTGTTTTTAGAAGGAAAGAAAGGTCAGCATATTCAGACTTTTTAGCCGGCAAGTTTCCTTCCACATATGTGTTAATTTTTTTATTTATTTTTTGAAGGTTATCTTGGGTGAGTTATTTCAGATACTGTATTTTCAACTTAAAAAGATGCCTTTTGTTGGGAGTGGAGCTGAAAAGCGTTGTAGTGTTCATTTATTAGGCAGTAGAGGGCAGTGCATACCGCATGAAACCTGCAGTAGTCCTGAGGACTACAGTGCAGTATGTCATTAACTAGAAATTTACACCGCATGTATTTCAAAAAAGTTATTACACTTGCATTTACACTTGTCATAAAAGGACTGCGTGTGTTCAAATCTGCTGCTTTTTCTGATTTGCCTAAAAATAATAAACGGCAGTGCAGAATGGCATGAGGATGTTGACACTGCTCTCCCTGTTTACAGTGGCACAGACAGTGGGTGTGTAATGCTCACTGAGCTGCTTAGGTTTAGTTGCAAAAGCCCTTTCCATACTGGTCACCACTTCCTGGAACGGCTCAGACGATGTCTGATGTGAAACCTCCACAGAATGGGAATCCCCCTCCCCCCAAGTTCAAGAACCCCAAAAAACCTGGGCGCCTCACCAATCAGTTGCAGTATCTAGAAAAAGTGGTGATTAAGTCTCTGTGGAGACATCAATTCTCCTGGCCTTTCAGACAGCCTGTGGATGCAGTCCGACTCCATTTGCCAGTAAGTCTCAGCGTGCTCTGTCATTTAAAGCTATTTTACTGATTACACAGTTTGTAGGTACAAACCTTTATTAATCTTTGTGCTTGCTCAAGGTTATTGGTGATTTCAATATTTACACTTAATTTAGGATTATTATGCAATCATCAAGAACCCTATGGACTTGAGCACCATTAAAAAGCGTCTTGAAAACAATTACTACTGGAAGGCAATGGAGTGTATAGAAGACTTCAACAACATGTTCACAAACTGTTACGTGTACAATCGGGTGAGGACTCTGCTGTTGTTTTATGTAATGTTGCTAAGAATTGAAGATTTGATATGCAGCAGTTGGTTTCAATTTTTGTGTGTGTGTGGTTTCAGCCAGGAGATGACATTGTTCTGATGGCTCAAGCCCTTGAGAAGCTTTTTTTGGAGAAGGTGGCAAAGATGCCTCAAGATGAGTTTGAGATCTCTGCACTGACAACTAAAGCTCCTGTGAAAGGAGGAAGGAAGGCAACAGCAGGTATTCAGGCCATTTAAATTAAATAAATGGATTACAAACTACATGTATCAGGTTTCTGCGTTGTGTAGTACAGTGAAAATGAAGTTAATATTTGCATTTTTTTTGCAGTGTTAAAGAGGCCACAGTCTCCTGTGTCTGAAGTGGTTTTCCAGCAAACAGTGACCGTCATCCCTCGGGATGCTCTCCACACAATTCCCTCTGCTCCCCTATCTGCACAACTCTCAGCCAAAGTCAGTTCCTCTCAAACCACCTGCACTTGCACTTTTAACATGTGTATCAGCTGTATCATAAGCCTCTAGTACAAACTGAACTCGGGTGTTATTACTCATTGATGTCCCCTCCAGAATTTCACGTATAAACATATAGTTCGTCTTCGTTATGATGCTATATACAGTTTTGGGTGTTTCATTTTTAATTTACTGAAAGCTTCAAGTGCAGTTAATTATTTTGTCATGCTATACAGTGGTGTGAAAAAGTGTAGAAATCAGGAAATCAGTCCTACACGATGGTAATAATGTGATTAAGGTGTGTACATGTCTCAGGGTTCGTACGGTCATGGAAAAACCTGGAAAAGTCATGGAATTTTAAAACACCAATTTCCAGGCCTGGAAAAGTTTTGGAAAAGTCA
>NW_015557171.1:497583-506807 GCF_001515605.1 Sinocyclocheilus anshuiensis
CACCTTGCCAGTACCAAATTGAGTTTGCTACCAAATAAGCTTAGCAGAACCCTGCACGGGCCTCAAACATATGCCCTAGTCCGGCCCTTATCCGACAGATTATCAGAATTGCTGGCTGAGTCCGACTGGAGCCGGTGTCTTTTTTCTCTTTCTCTCTTCCCCAATTACACAGCTGCTGTTGTAGCCATTAAAATAGTTCAGTTTCGTTTTTAATGGCAAAAGTGGCTATATACAGTATATTTTCGTTTCTTTATTACGTTAATTTAGAAATATGTTTGGAAAATGTTTTTTTGTTAAATTCAAGTTGTTGGTTTTTTTTTAAAGTAACGACCAAGCGGCCAGTGGCAGACAGCGAGTTAATCATAGCCTATGTTTGATCAATTTAGCCTTCTCAAATCATCACCACTTGACTAAAATAAAATCTATAGGCCTATATAAAATGCTTAAAAAAACAATGTTAGTTTAAATGGTTAACCTAGATAAATGTGTGCTATTAGGCGCGTATCCAATCGTTTGTGCAGAGAAGCTAAAGTGCGCTTTTCAGGACATGGAGTCGCCACCACGATCACTTGCATTTTTTTCTTATAACAGTGGAAACAACCGTCATTTTTGCTCCTAAAGGTAAGAGTAATACATTTGAGCAGGAGCGCTTCACAAAAATGAACCGAAACCCTGCGAATATTCTATTTCCCCTGGGACATTCATCATGGTAATTACTTGCTGGCGTTTTGCGGCAAGCTTTGCGTGCGCTTTAACATGGAATTCTTCCAGCACTCGCTGCTGCTGGACACTAAACACCATCGGAGCCACTCTTGACAGTCGCGGTAGCACGGTCTCGTATTGTTTCCACCAGCGCGGCAAATCTTTGTCATCACCATAATAATTGATGGATATCTAAAATATAAAAATAAGGAGGAAGCAAGTCTGATGCCTGGCCCGTGTCTGAGCTATGACGTGAAAATTGTCCCGAATAATATTGTCTCAAAAGTCATGGAAATTTATTGGGAAAAATGTGTACGAACCCTGATGTCTTTACTGCACTTCAATAATGCGACTAAAATAGTCGCGATTCATCGATTTTATTCGACTATTCGATTTTTTAAAATCCTCGACTTCATTTTGCTCGCGTCGACTAACCGGCAAAATACCGGAAGTGGCGCATTTCACGGACGAGAATCCATAAAACACATTAGACTGTTTCCCAAGGCTGCATGATATATTTATATAAACCCATTTAAAAATCATAATTAAGCATAATTGTGAATTCACAAACGCTACGATTTAATTAATTATATGCGATGCAGTTCTAATACAGTATATGCGCTTTAATTATTTACATGCGTGTAGGTTAAGTACATGCGTCACACAGCGGCTTCTTTCACATTAGCTCCACAGGAACTGTTATCATTTACATGTGTGGAGCGCCTCAAACTCCATCTCTGAATGTTGTTGCGAGTTTGGTTTTATTATAACGTTAATCTGGGAACGCAACATGTGCCATTTCATCAGATTTGTAAGGTAAATCATTTATAAATGTACGCAAATTTAGGAGAATACATCGCGGTTTCAAAATAAAAGCTCAAACCCTCACTCTGAGTTTACACATTTTGATAGCAATGTGTAAAAATGATCATCAGGCCGTTGGCGCCCTCTGCAGGCTTTTGTTGTAATGCGTAATGTAAATTAGCTCTATTGTTTATAATATATTAATGTATTTTAACAGTTTTGTTCAATAAAACCATATGATTTCTTGCTTGTGATACTTTATTTGAACTAATTATTATTGCCTCATTGTTTGATTTCCAAATTCATTTTTTTTTTTTCATTTTCATTTTTCTATACTCTGTTTTAATGGTTAAATAAAATTTTATTCATCAAAAAGCCTGTCTAATTAATTGAGTTTTACAGTTTTATCTTTACCAAATTCTGTTTTTTTCTATACTCTGTTTTAATGGTTAACTTAAGTTTTATTAATCAAAAGCCTGTCTAATTAATAGAGTTTTACAGTTTTATCTTTACCAAATTCTGTTTTCCATTATTTTCTGGATTCCATTTGAATGGTTCCATTAAATTTTAATAATCAACAGCATCTCCAATTAATTGATTTTATTATTTTTTTTAAAAAGGGTTTTTTTTTTTTCGGGGTTTTTTTTCAGAAATAATGCACATTTACATTTTTCTCCTAAATAAATTCTGGTAAATAACATTTCTGGTAAATACTTCTTTGAAAAGTTTTTTTTGATTATAATTTTATGTTTAGTAGACTAGAACACGTGGATTTGTTGTCATTCTTGCACTATAATACTGAACTTTGATTTCAGTGATTTGGACTATGAGATGGACACTTGCTTCTTGCACTCTGTTGCACTTTACTTTTGTTTTAAAAAAAGGATTTCATAAAAATTTGGATTTCATTTGGTTTAATAAAATATTCTTAAGTAAAATTGTTGATTTGTTTTGGTGGGAAATTAATCGTTTAGATTAATCGATAAATTAATTAATTTAAGTCTTGGATTAATCAAAATAAAAAAGTCATTAGTGGCAGCCCTAGACTAAAATAGGAATACTCCACATGTCTTAATTCGTGGAGTACTCCATATGTCTTAATTCATTGGTGTTTACTAATCTAGCTAAAGTCATACTCGAAGTAAACGCAAATCGAATTAAGATGTGGAGTATCCTTTTTTTTTTTTGTACACCTTAATCACACTATTAACGTTGTGTAGGACTTTTCGCCGCATTTTGCGATAGGATGAACACACGGCAGGGGTCAACCGTTTGATCACAAACAAAAAATTCCATTAAAACAACTCTCTCCCACCAGTCTTTATTTCACACTCTCATCCAGTACCTCCGAGTTTGTCATGGGGGTATGAACGGAATGTTGCCGAATGAAAGCGCAGAGGAGGACTGTTGCTGGTGTATTTGTATCCAAAGTCAACAGTTTGCATGTAGCATGGCGATGACTGCACTTGAAGGTTTTATAAACGTAAAAATGAAACACCCAAAACTGTATATCCAGGGATTGAAATTAACTTTTTCACTCACCAGCCAATTTGGCTACTAAATTAAGTTACCGGCCATTCATAACGTCTACTAGTGTCCATTACAAATCATTTTGTGTCAGTACTAGGGGTGTGCGATATTGACAAAAAATAAAGTCCGAACCGCGGTCCGTTTGCATCATCAAGCCAGCAGCTGTTTACCCCATTGCTTAGTAACGATGGTGCAGGAGAAGATGGCAAAATGCGTAGCAAGGCTCTCTTCAATTTTATATTTATGTTTTTGAACCGTTGGTTTTGTTTCCAAAGCTTCAGTACATAACGACACTTACGTCTGCCTTACGAATGTACTGCAAATGCTCTAAAGTACTCTGAAGGTGAACAGAAATGAGATCTACAGCTCTCTGCTTGCACCGCGTCAGTCACGCTCGTCAAAAAAGTGAGTGAAACACACATTTTTATCAAATAATGCATCATTAATAGCAGTTCACTTCCGTGATTTGGTACAATTGCGTTCACCTCAGCAGCGAACCGTACCGGAGTTCAGTTGAACCGTACCCCAGACCATCCTTTTTAAGCGGACTCTGGTACGGTTCGCGGGTGCACACCAGAGTTCGGAAGACCGCGTTCACATCATCCAAACGTACCGAACTGACGTCAATCGAACCCGGGTGCGCACCAAAAGTGCTAGTGTGAAAGCACCCTAAATGCGCACTAAAGCCTGTGTTGGTCTAACCAGACTTCATCACGTCGCGTATGCGTGCCTCTGTAGGTGTGTTTTGTTTGTTTTTTGCAATATACTCGCTAAACCTGCGCAGATGGCTTGCATGAACTTCCCCAAGAAATTAATGAGTGAACATAACTTACGAAAAGTAACCCGCCAAATTGGCTAGTGATTTGACCGCGTTCCCCGCCACAGCTGATTTTTACCCGCATTTGGCGGGTTGGCGGGTGTTAATTTCAACGCCTGTGTATATCATTGGTCTCAAACTCAATTCCTGGAGGGCCACAGCTCTGCACAGTTTAGCTCCAACCCTAATCAAACACACCTGATCCAGGTAATCAGGATTACTAGAAACTTCCAAGCAGGTGTGAATTGGAGCTAAACCCTGCAGAGCTGTGGACCTCCAGGAACTGAGACCACTGCTGTATATGCTACCATAACGAAGACAAACTGTATGTTGATATGTGAAATTCTGGAGGGAGCGTCGGATGGCGTCGCGTGGGGATGTAATGATGTGTGCCATTAATCGATCTATGAACTATAACATCGGGAACATAAAAAGGAATATTCTAAAAGCAACTCATATAAACACCTTAATCATAATATTGTCTTATTCAGAATAAGATAAATAATTAGATGATTAATGTCAATGTAAACATTCTCAATGTATGAGGTAAAATGCAAATTAAATAAGAATAACAAGTCTCATTGGCACCAGTAGTGTGGTGGGAAGCATTTTAGCCAACTTGAGTTTGAGTCCCATCTCATGGACCTTTCCAATCCCATCACCCACTTTCTCTCCCACTTCCTGTCAAATCTCTGTAATGTTCTTTAGGAAAAAAGGCAAAGAAATGGGTGCATACTCAAATTTGTGTGTGAAATCTGTCCACAAGTGTTGTCACAAACAATTTGTTATTTATCAATAACTTTCATAATGAAAAGTATTATAAATTAACAAAAAATGTATAGACCGCTGAAACCACACATAAGCAAAAATGACATACTCCTGTGGCCTTGTAAACATGTTTAGATAATCCTTTTTTATATTGATATTAGGGATGTCAGTGATTAATCGATGATCGATTAATTGTCGATAAGAGATGCAATCGATTAAAGCTATCAATGGTCGATTAAGCAGTTTAATTTTGGGCTGCGTGCGTGCGGCTCGTGCGCAAAACACGTGCGAGCGGCTGTGAGTGACAGTGACGGTATATAAATACATCATCGTTCACTCATAATTACAAATTAAGCTTTTAATGTGATTTAAACTTTAAAAGTACATTAAAATAGAAACAACACAAAGTTCTTCAACATGGAATGTAATAGAAATGTAGTAACAGTCATTTCCCCAGATAATTGTTTCATATTTGAAACAATTAAGTGAAGGTTGCAGGGCTGTGGGACACTGCGGGGGAAGGATTCATTCATACAACTTGTTAATTCGTTCCTACGACTTATTAATTTGTGGCCACTGTCCATGTTTCATTCATTTTGTTCCTTAACCCATGATTTAACTAAAATGAGGGAACAGATTAATACATCCAAAAGCACAAATCTTGTTTTTATTGTGAGTGTGCAAAAATAAAAACACTTTGGCGGATTATATCTTACTCCAAAAATTGAGTTTATGTTTCAGCTGTTCGATCTCGCCGGCACCTCACGCGCACACACACCACATATTCTAGCAATTCAAACTTGCATCGCAGTCTGTTCATTATCAAAATAAAATAGTCAACCAAACATATGAGCCCAGCGTGATAATTATGCCAAGCACATTTTGGTTTAGCGTACAGTATTCACGTAACACCAGAGAAGTACAAAACCTGGTTTAGCCTACATAATAAATCATAGTTTGGCATCCAAATACATTGCAAATATGGAAACATTTGGATTTGTGCCGAATGAGATGCGAGTAATAACCTCCAAATACATCTAGCCAAACCCGCACTCGCTCCATCTCGTACGATCGAATGCACTGTAAATGCTGGATTTTTAAAAACAAATAGGCCTACCGAATTTAAAATCTGACATTTTCCGGAACAGGATCCAGCAGGATCAAATTAATATCAAATGATCATAATCACATCTATTCATCTTACAATCCTGCTACTAGCATTTTATTCAGACTAAAACCCCTTTAATTCGGGTGAGAAAGCGGGGTTTTTTTTGAGTGGCTTTTGCACATCATGTCATGCCGGTGACTGCGTGCTGCTGCAATAGACGCATTAAAGTTAACGATTAATCGATTAATTGATTATTAATTTAAACGACGATTGATCATTGAAATGATTTTTTCTTTTTTGAGTGGCTTTTGCACATCCTGTCATGCCGGTGACTGCGTGCTGCTGCAAGAGACGCATTTTGCTGCATTAAAGTTAACGATTAATCGATTAATTGATCGTTAATTTAAACGACAATCGATCATGAAAATGATCGAAAATTGACATCCCTAATTGATATGCAAGTACCTGTATTCTAGATCTCCATAAGAGGTGATTGTGTTGTTTTGTACTTATTTTGAGGATGGTACGCAAATTGCTCGAAGGGTCTTCATGCATCTGCTTTCAGGCCAGAATGTGTCTTTAGAGAACATCATGTTTGCTCTAAGGCTGTAAAGGAAAGGTTTTGCGGAAAGCCCTTACACAGAGATTTAGACATGTTCTATGCAGATTACTAACTTTGGGTATGCGGTTGCTCATTTAGAATACTCCAAATTCATTAACATTACAACGTGGTTAGGAATAAATGCATGTGCATATGCATGTGTTGGGGTTTAGGCAGAATGTTTTCTCCTGTGTGTATAAATGTGAGTAATCTGTGCAGTTATTAGTAAATGAGACCTAGGCCCAATCTCAATTCTACCCCTTAGCCCTTCCCATTTCCCCTACCCCTCCGTTTCGCACGTTCACCTGAAGGGGTAGGGGAAGGGCCAGATAGACCTTCAAACGTTCAAATTTTTCGGGACCACACTTCAAACGAAGGGGTATGAATTATCTCGGTGTAAACCGGCTTCAGCGGCAACATGGCTGCCTGAGAACAAAAAGACACATAAATGTAAGCATTTTTGGCATTAATAAAGATTTTAATGAAAAGTAATCATTTGTTTTGTTACATTCAATCGTGAGTTCATATTTACGGTCATGTTACTCAAAGAAATGTTTGCAAAAAATCGCTAAAGTTTTCTAACGTCATATCATTACTGACTGCCTGATAGTGCCACAACATAGGCTATTTTCATGTCTGATCAGGACGATAACCACCGTAGACATAGAGGAGGGCTAGTACCCCCAATAATTACAAATCGCTAAATCCTTTTCTGAAATATTGCCAATTTGAGAGAGAGAGAGATGAAAGTTGCGTGTGTGCGCGTCTGCGTTTCTCTTTTTAGAGCGAGTTTACTTCAAAAATAGGCATTTTTATCCTCTCGTTGCGGGAAAATATAACGTAGCGTATTTCAGTATTTTAACTGTTATTAATAAAAGTCGTGGGGCAGCGTTGACAAGTTTCTTTTGTGTGTGTGTGTGTGTGTGTGTGAGGAAGCAGCGCATTAATATAGAACGGTAATTAAAGGCTCTAATGCGCACACCAGTATAGGTGTGTGTATTGTAGGAGCTTGACGACGTGTGACACTCTGTTTCAAGGGACTAGGGGAAGGGGTATAAAATAGAATTGGGATTGGGCCCTAGTGTTTGCCAAGGATTAATTAGTGTAGTTTTGCCTCTTTGACAAAGATAAGGGCTGTTTAGTTGTTTCATACTGAATTATGGAAATAGTATTTTCTAAAGGTGGAATAGTACGGGGAAAACATGGATTGCATATATTTTTTTTTTAGTTAACTGTAATCTGCATGTACCTTTTCTTTCAGTTGAAAAATGGTGTGAAAAGAAAAGCAGACACTACGACCCCTTCTGCCTCTTCCATCACCAGCTGTGAGTCGTCCCCTTGTGTAACAGAACCAAAAGTCCTTAAGTTATCCTCCAGGCGAGGCAGCGGCCGACCCATCAAACCTCCCTGTAAAGACCTTCCTGAGTCACCACCACAGCATCAGGTGGGCAGAAGGACCAAACTCTCAGAGAGACTCAAATACTGCAATGCCATCCTGAAAGAGATGTTTGCCAAAAAGCATTCCGCTTATGCCTGGCCCTTTTATAAGCCTGTGGATGCTAAGGCTCTGGGCCTTCTTGATTATCATGAAATCATTCACCAACCTATGGATATGAGTACCGTCAAAGTGAGTACCATGGTTGTGTTAATATTACTGGATAAGCTTTGCTCACTGTTATTGTTTTGTATGTAATGGGCTTATTTTTTTCTAATAGAACAAGATAGAAGCTCGTGAGTACACCGATGCATTGCAATTCGCTGCAGATGTGCGGCTCATGTTCTCAAACTGCTACAAATACAATCCACCCGGCCATGAGGTAGTGGCCATGGCAAGAAAACTTCAGGTGTGTCTTTAGGTGGTTTGATCATCTTTTAAAATCCATTGTTTGTCTTATTTTCCTATGGGTAAATGCGGAATATTTTTATTTTTCACCCAGGATGTTTTTGAGTTTCGCTTTTCCAAGATTCCTGACGAGCCGAGGAATTCAGCACCATCCTCTAGTCAGAACAGAGTAAGGAAGGAGAGAGCACACAGTCCGTCCAGCTCTGAGAGCAGTGACGGCGAATCATCGTCTCCATCAGAAAACTCCTCAGACACAGAAGATGAAGAGGAGAGAGTGCAGAGGCTTGCCAGCCTGGAGGAACAGGTAAGACTTATATATTGACTTTTGAGTCCCCTCAAACATACACATCCTCTGTTCCAAAACCGTCACAGTATTGCATGTTTTCTTTGCAATGGAAACAATTCCAGAATGTTCTTTGCCAAGAAGCAAGAGAGGTCTCTTTTATTAACATTCTTGGGAGGACTTTTAAGTAGGGCTGGACAATAATTCAATATCAATATGTATCGCGATATAATTTTTTTCAATAACGGTGATATGATTTTTAAACACATTTCCGATATTTCGATATACATTACCAGTTTCCCATACATTGATTTATTTGTGGCGTTTGACTTCGTTGAATAAACATGAGCACTGGCACGCTTCAAAATCATAACACGGCGCGGGTGTTTTATATGAATGTATCTCTGAAGGGAATTGACTGTCTTCAGAAAAGTTTCGATGGCATTTTCATTTGATCTGATAAAGTAGCATTCATGAGCGGAGCTGCGTTGATTACAGCCATTACTGGAGAAACTGCTAGTTTTATCACTCAAAAAGTGCCTCCTGTTGGCAGAGAATGAGTTTGCATATTAAATAAGCCCGTCTCCAGCAACATTTCCAGTTTTTGTTGTTGTTCAATTTTTTTGTTTTCTGCAGCGACTCGGAGCACTTTTCATACCCTTTTTTCTGGCTGAAGCACATTTGTTTCAATCTATAACAACAATCAGCCACCCTACATTACCAGTCAAAGGTTTTTGAACAGTAAGATTTTTAATGTTTTTTTTGTTT